>NW_012156575.1:13786-19034 GCF_000151545.1 Saprolegnia parasitica CBS 223.65
GGCGGCATGACCTTCCTCGCGTTCGAGTACCTCAAGCAGTCGGCGCCGCATGGCTTGACCTGCAACGCGCTGAGCCCGTACCGCATGCGGGTCAAGGCCGACCCGAACGCTGCCACGTCGGCCACGTGCACGTCTCTCGACGTCGTGTCGCAGTGGTCGTCGTCGTCGTCGTACCTCAGCATCCAAGTACGCATGCGCAACGTCCTCGAGCCCACCTCACCTGCCAGTAGAACAGCTACGACGATGTCATGAAGGCGCTGCAGAACGGGCCTCTGAGCATTAGCATTGATGCGAGCGGCGCGGGCTTCCGCCATTACGGCAGCGGTATCTACGACGCGTCCGACTGCAAGAGCGATGGCGTCACGGTCGACCGTACGTCGCTCTCTTTCTAGTTGAAGCTGCAAAGGAGCGTGATTTTAGACGCCGTCATGCTCATGGGCTATGGCGCCACGGCCGGTGGGGAGCTCTACTGGATCGTACGCAACTCGTGGGGCACCATGTGGGGCGAGAACGGTCAAATGCGCATGAAGCGGACGCCGGCAGCGTCGACCTCCAAGTTTGGCCCGTGCAACGCCTTTCTCTATGCGACGCAGCCGACGGGACTGAATTATGTGAGCACGAGCAAGTGCGTGACGAGCCTCGCGTCGACCAACGATGACGACGCTGCGTCGATGCACTACTTGCCGTCGAGCGGGCTTTTTTTCGGCGTCGCATCGGCGCTCGCAGCCCTCGGCCTTGCGGGGGCAATCGCCGGCGAGTGGCGCCTTCGGTCGGCCTTTCCGAAGCAAACGTACGTCGAGAGCTTCCTCAACCACCAGCTGCCGAGCCGCGAGCAGCTCGTTGCGCACATGGCCAAGAAGAAGATCAAAGCCGACGCGCTCGTGTAGGGACTCTCGGCCCTAAAGAGACCACTTCCTCGAAGGGTCTACGCTCTACCCACTATAACGGAGCTCTCTGTCCACTTTAACGGAGCTCTCTGCCCACTTTAACGGAGCTATCTGCCCCCTTTAACGGAGCTTTCACACACGATACGTTGGGTATGCTAATCGTTTGACAGTGAACGTCGTTTTGACGAAAATAATGCAGAGGCGACTAGGGTTGTAGCGCTGGATTTCATGGCGTGTCACTGGTAAATATGTACGGTGGCGACACCCTTCGTCTCGAATGGTGGGGTTAGGGTCCGCACCTGATCGCGTCCAACACGCATACGTGCTCGTCTTCCACGTCGTTGGCCTTGAGCGGCACCCTCGACTCTGGGGACTGGTGTCCTTCAAGGAGCCGACGAGCCGGCGGCGTCGTGGCTGCCGGGTACCGCGGCGTCGGTGGTGTTGGACCCATGCTCGTTCGTGGTCGGCAGGAGCGTCGACGGTGCGTGGCGCATGGCGGTTGCAAACGGCGCGCTCGTCAGAGGCGGCTCGGGTGCGGCGATGTCGGCTGGTCGCTGCGCAAAGCTGTACCAGAGTCGTCCACTTTTCTGGTACTTGGGCAGAATTTGCTGGCACATCACGCGTAGCAAGTCGGTCTCGAACGCAGCGTAGAGCTGGTCGAGCGTCTCGCCGACGATCGTGTCGGGGCGCGCGCGGACCACGGAGGCCACTTTAGGCGCCATGCTGAGGCCCGTCATGGTCACGAGCGGCCCGTTCGGACTCATGCAGTCGTTGTAGACGACCGCGGGCAGCACTTTGCGCTGCTTGTGCAGCTGCACGAGGCGCCACGACAGCGGCTCGTGGGTCCGCCCCAACGTGTCGCAAAAAGCCAGAAAATCCGAAAAATAATCGTCGAGCACCAAGAACCGCTTCACGTCGTCCATCTCAAAGCGCCACGGCAGCGTGTCCGTGTCCTCCGCCGTCGACTTGTTGGAGCGAAAGCTCATGGTGCGCGCCGACATGGCGCGTGCTGAGATCGCGTGCACGTGCGGCCCGACGCCGGCGATGCGCCTGCCTACAGTGGTGGGATGAGGGCTAGGGTCTGTCGCGTTGAATGAAAAACGTGAGTATGTACTTTTGCGGTAGCCGTCAAAGTACCAGAACGTAAGGTTCAAGTGCAGCACGACGAGAAAGGTATAGTCGAGGTACAAGGTGTAATATCCGTCCCAATGCAGCGCCAGTGCCACAAGAACGACGCCAGCCACGAGAAGCGCCGACATGCAGAGGCCCTTGCTCGTCTTGTAATGGATGGTCCGGAAGCGCTCGACCGCCTTGCCGTGCGCGCGGTCATACAGGAGAGAAATGTACTTGCAACCAATGGCCCACACGCAGCTTTGGCCCACTTGTATCCAGTAGAGCGACTAGGTAGAAGACATACAAGCCTCTCTCAACATCGCATGCAACACCAACGTACTCGGAAGGCATCGTCGTCTTGGCACGTCGCTATGCGCAGCGCAAAAATGGACCAAGGTGTCGCCGCGAGCGGCGTCATAAACAATAGAAAGCAGACGCTGGCACGGCGCATCGAAGGCTGCCTCGTGGTTGCGACAGCCTCGACACCGCGCCGCGGTGGCGCGTCGGCCGACTTGCAAAAGACGATCAGTACTGAGAGATGTCCGAGGAGGTAGAGGCCACTATGAGTGCGCGTCGTATAGAAAGTCGCTGCGGATGGAGGTCGTACCTGGACAAGGCCGGGAGCACGTAGCGCAGGAGGAAGCCGACAGCGCACGGGACAGCGTCGCCAAAGAGAACCACGAGCGGCAGAGTGAGGATCGCGACGACGCTCGAGAGCGAGACGAACGACATGGTGTAGAGATACCAGTCGTACTTGCGGCCTCGAATGGCGGCAAACGAGAGAAGGACTGGTGTCGTCGCGCAGCCCAAAAGGTGGACGAGCAGCAGCAGCGCGAGCAGCGAGACGCTTGAGATCAATCCGATGGCGGCCACCGGCGCCATCGCTCGGAGCCTATTTTGAGACGCTCGGAGGGCCTTTCTGCTGCGTCGGTTTTATCCCAGGATTGCTCTAGAACTTGGTTTTACCTAATTGATCAAATGTCGGCTGTAGCAAAGATATCCTATGCGTTTGGTTTTATGCAAGCGCATCTCCAGTTTGCTTAGAGATACCAAATAGCATCATGGGCGCACGCCAAGCCATACGACGCACATCTGCGATGGTATTGCAAGCTTGAGTCCAGCACCGCGTGGCTTGGTGCACCCGTGACCCACACGGTGACGGGATGTTCCTCTGGTCTGCACAGAGTCTCTTCCCTT
Source organism: Saprolegnia parasitica CBS 223.65 (assembly GCF_000151545.1). Lineage (NCBI taxonomy): Eukaryota > Oomycota > Saprolegniomycetes > Saprolegniales > Saprolegniaceae > Saprolegnia > Saprolegnia parasitica. The sequence continues at coordinate 16,984 of NW_012156575.1, forward strand.
CCAAGTCACTATGCCCGCCAAAGACCTTGATTCGGAGTGCAAACGTCGTCCGTAGCCATCTCTAGCTTGCATCGATGGACGGGTAGCGACCCTTCGTGCTACTCGTACGCTGTCGTTGGCCACGGAGGCTGGCAGCCTTGGATGACACCTCGTTTATAGGTTCCTTCTCCAACTGTTCTGAGGTCGCAATCGTTTCCGTCCTCGACACCGTCGTGCTCCCGCCAAGATCTTATGGCAGTGTACAGCAGCAAGACGCAATGGCTTAGTTGCTTGTCTACCACACGGCGGCCGGCATGGTTGGTTTCGATGCAGTGGCATGTCGGGTGCACCGAGACTTGGATCGCCTTGTCAACTGGTCTCGGCCGCTCGTGCATAGCCCCAGTCGCCCGAGAACACGAGCGCTGGCGTCTCGTTGTCCCAGAGCGCAATGCGTCGATGGGCCGGCCACGCGGCCACGTCCGCCGCCGCCGCGACGCGCAGCTGGTAGATCTCCACACGACACAGCAGTCTCGTCTCTTCCTCTGTCGTCACCCGCAGCGTCGCGCAGTAGCTCGTCTGGTTGACGACATCGAGCGTGTAGCAGCGCAGGTCGATCGCGTCGGGACCAAGCCCACCGACGTAGTCGCCCTCTGCCATTTCGGTGCATCAACAAACGTCCTCACATGTGACGACGCGACGTACCGAGATATCGGGTCGCGCCGGCCATGGTCGACTCGCCGTTGGGCCACGTTCGGTGCACGTGCGGCCGACCGTCGAGCACAAAGCAAGTCGGCTGGCTCACATACACACGCCAGACCGACTGCACCTAGAAACGAGAGGCTCGAGTGCTTGGAGGTTGGATCATCGTCGTCGTACGTGCAGCTGTGGACCAAGCAGCGTCGTGCGCACGTGAAAGAGACTCGAGGCCCAGCGCACGAGCGTCGCTGCCGAGAGCTGCCATCCGTTCTGGCTCGCCACGTGGACACTCGGTGCGTCGCACACCCAGTGCCCGCAGAGCCACGACCGCGCACGCATCGAGCCGAGAACGCGGTGCTCTGGCCACACGCTCTGCGCGGCCTCGGCGCTCTAGACACCAATCTCAAACCTCAAAACGCAACATTCAAACCGCGACATTCAAAGCAAGGGATTACCAGCGCGACTTCGCGGAAATGGGCCACGCACGCTTGGTAGCCAAACACAAAGAAGCTCTCGGTCAAGAGCCGACTCGTCATCTCGGTCGAGAGACTCGGGAGGGACGCGAGAGCTTCGAGCGCGATTTGCGCCACCGACGTCTCGTGCTGCTTGGCCAGGAACGCCTCCGACACGCTATGCAGCAGCTGCACGCAGTCGCTGTAGGCGCGGGCGAGGTCGGTGCGCTGGAGAATGCAGTCGCGGTGCGAGCGCACCACAGCCTCGTACTGCCTCCGATTGTGCGGGTGCAAGAGGTGGACCAGCCAGTCGACAAGGACATGGCTCGTGCGGTCCGTCGTCTGTGCAAGATCAAGAAGAACCCTACCCCCACTCGCAGGTAGATACCTGGTTGTTGCTGCAGGATGGCAGGAGCAGCTGGTGCATCGCGCAAGGTACCGGCGACAGGTACTGCACGAGCTTGTGCTGCGACGCGGCCGAGACGGTCTCGACCTGATCCACGTACAAAAGAAGCAGACCCAAGTGGTAGGCCATGCGCTGCGTGCGACTCGACACGAGCGCCGTCGACGTCTCGTGCTCGGGTGCCGGCACCAGCACCGCGTCGTCTCGTGGTGCACTGCTGCTGCGGTATGTGGCGATCGTAAAGCCGGGCGACGTCGCCTTGGCCACGAGCCGCCACATCCCACGCGGCGTCACCTCAAAGACGTACGCCTAGGTCGTCTATCATGGATCATGACGCATCGATGGTGTAAACAGACCGTCACGTGGTGGCGACAGTCGCGGATCGCTTGGCTGCGGCTGCTCTTCCAGCCGTAGTCCAGCCGTCGGCGAGGTCGACATTGAAGCTGCTCGCGAGCACATGCTGCGTCTGCATCAGGAACCATCGCTGCCGTACGATCCTAGACGACTACCTCGGAGACCAC
>NW_012156575.1:19204-20952 GCF_000151545.1 Saprolegnia parasitica CBS 223.65
GCGCGCCGCAGTAGCGGTAGTGGGCGTGGCGCGGGCAGCAGTGCGGAAAGCATCTAATGGAGGTCGCCACGGGTCCACGGACTACGTCGTTGGTCGTACCGCAGCACCTAGCAGCAGCAGCAAGGAGGTGGGCGACGCCGTGGTGATGGACACTACCTTGACTTTTTGGGCCTTTTGATACCTACAATTGGTGCAATGTGAGGGCTGCGGTCGATGGGCCAAATGACGCACCGCGTGTAGTGAGGCTCAAAGACCGCGTCGTGCTCGCAGTACTTGACGTGGAAGGCGCAGTCGACCGCGGCCATCGACCCTCTTTCACTGGTGTGTAAAAAACGCGATTCCCACAGGTTAAAGAAGAGGTGTCAGCACATCCCAACTTAACCTAACCTACCTATCACGAGCGAATCAGGTCGACAGTCTCAGGTCGACAGCACTGGGTCGAGAGTGTCCTCATGCGCAATCTCGTCATCGGACTCGACCAGCGCGCGACTGGAACGGGTCTGGAACCAGTTGAGCCATTGCCAGTCATCAAGTGACGTGTCCGTTTCAGACGTCCCGAGATAGCCAGATTAAACATCGTTGCGAGTCCCACCACGTCGCAGAGCTACATCGCAGCATTCAGCCGCGTGGACGACATCACGTGACATCCTCCTCATGGAATGGGCAACTGCAAGCGAAACCAGCGATGGTAGAGCCATCCATGAGGACATGCTCTGTGTAAGTGGCTCGAGGACCAGCCATGGGTGACAACAGACGTCGCCAGAGGCCATATGACGCAACCTTGGTCCATCGTCGATGCTGAGTCTATGATCCGAGACACGGCAACTGCGCCGGCAACCAAAGCCTTTGAACGATAAGGTGCCATAAGTCCCCATTACAGGAGTGTATTGGTCGCCTTTGGTCCAACGCGGTCGTTTTCCATAAGTTCAAGCAACGTTACCGTAGCCTACGAAGAAGGCGGGCTCCAACCAGTCGTGCATCGTGAGCTACACGCAGCAGCCGAGGCGAAGGAGACCATACAACTACGCGCGCCACCACTCTGCGGCACATCTCTCGTCACCGGTCGAAGGAAAACGTCGAGTGCGTCGACAGAAAACACCGTCAGAGGAGGACGAGGTCTCAGACGCCATACCAAGGGAAGAAATAAATCCCTTGGCCCCCACCAACGCGAGACTTGTTGGTTGCGACGGGCTCCGTGACGCACCTCGCGTTATCCGTGGTGAAACCGAAGCGGACAATAATTCACCTCTAAATTTCAGTATACAGCCGAAATGCCCTCTGATTCGTCCACTCCCAACAGGTCTTTGCGAAGTCGATGGCCGCGGTCGACTGCGCCTTCCACGTCAAGTACTGCGAGCACGACGCGGTCTTTGAGCCTCACTACACGCGGTGCGTCATTTGGCCCATCGACCGCAGCCCTCACATTGCACCATTAGGTATACAAAACGGCCCAAAAAGTCAAGGTACCGTCCATCACCACGACGTCGCCCAATGCTGCTGCTGCTGCTAGGTGCTGCGGTACGACCAACGACGTAGTCCGCGGACCCGTGGTGCACTCCATTAGATGTTTTCCGCACTGCTGCCCGCGCCACGCCCACTACCGCTACTGCGGCGCGCCGCTCGTGCTCCAGACGACGTACGCGTCGCGCGTGAAGGGCACGTACGCGTCGCTGCTGCGCATTGCGCCCGCGCAGGCGCCCGACTGGGACCTTGGCTTTGAGACGCCGCCGCTGTCGGCGACCTCGCTC
>NW_012156575.1:45336-46641 GCF_000151545.1 Saprolegnia parasitica CBS 223.65
GACGTCGCAGCCGAGCGGCTTGAGGTGCGCAATGGCTCGAAGAAGCTTGATGGCCTCGTGCACGTGGAGCCGCGAGTCGCACTGGAGGCACTTGTACGCAAAGCGCAGTCTGGGCTTCCAGTTGGCATGCGTCACGCCGCGTGCATTGGCGGGCAGCGGGATCAAGTGGCTCGTTTGCGTCAGGCTATCCGCTGTCGACACAGGATCCTGCGCCGCCGTGGTCGATGCGCTGTGGACGAGGAAGGTGAGGTCGACAGGCGACGAGACCGCGGCGCCCGTGAGCTCACTGCCGGCCACCCCGAGCTCCAATCTAAAGACCACCACATGAATGCAGACAAGTTGTCCATATATATTCTCGTCGTACCGCAGCAGCTTGTCGACGTCGCGCAGCTGCGCATAGAGCGACGTGAGATCCGATGTCGCGTCGAGGAGTGCCGCGACACGAGGCTGAACACCCATCTAGTGCACGAGCATATGACGCACGCTCGTCATCCTACCGCGTGACGCACCGCCAGAGCAAACACGCGCACGTCGTTGTGCGTGCACATGAGCTGGTGCAGCAGGACGACCGAGAGGTACTAGAAGGAAACAAGAAGGTATCCTCCTGCAGCTCGCTGCAACCATAGCCAAGTACGTGGAGCGTCGCGTGCCCAGCAACCGGAAACGATCGCAGCGAGAGGCCAATGACCACCACGAAGCTCTTCTTGAGGCGGCGTGGGAGACAAGCGACGTCGTCGGCGCGCGCGCGCCACGTATCCACGAGCTCCTGCAAGGCGATCGTGGCGCCCTACCAACGTGCTCTCACGACGCACCAGTGAGATGCCACGGACCGTGGCGTTGCCGGCGCGGCAGAGCGCAGGCAGCCGCAGTGAGAGGTACTTGGCGCGCCGAAGGCCATCTACAGACGAGCGTCGATAGCAAGCAAGCGTGCTGACGTGGCAGGGCGACGCACCGACAAACGGGAAGACTGCGACCATCGCGTCTATAAATAAGCGTGTCACTGAGGTGGCAGCCTGCAGCCGATCCCCGCGAGGAAGAGTCGCACCCAACTGGCCTCCTCTGCGACGGATTACAACGCGTCAATCGCAGGTGTAGGTCACTGCGTCCCTACGTGGCCGTACGTGCCCATGGCTGCGATCCTGAGCTGCCACCTCGCACACCCAGAAGCGATAAGAAATGAGAGCCCCGCTCTGTGGTACCGGTATGATATTGCATGCGCATAGCGATCGATCTATCCCGCGAGGAGTATTGATGCTACCATGCACTACATTTTTGTAGCTCGACGCATTCGCTGACGCATCAAGG
>NW_012156575.1:48478-57106 GCF_000151545.1 Saprolegnia parasitica CBS 223.65
CCAAGGACCTCGGCATGAAGAAGCCGATCGCCATCCGCCTCCAGGGCACCAACGTCGAGAAGGCCCGTCAGTTGATCGAAAACAGCGGCTTCCGCATGATCGTCGCCAACGACTTGGACGACGCCGCCCAGAAGGCCGTCAAGATCGCCGACATTGTTGCCCAGGCCGAGGAGGTCCACGTCAACGTCAGCTTTGAGTTGCCTTTGTAAATGTAATGCAGAATTGATTACACACTCTGCATGTACGACGCGGCAGCAGGGCCATCGATCCAGCAGACGACCACGCAGAGATTGTATTAGCTGGACCTTGGTCCTCGCAGCATAATCACGTAATATGCGCAACGTGGTGCTTTAGCCGTCGATGCATCATGGGAGGAGACGCATGGGATGCGACCTGACACCGGGCGGCGTCCCTTGCCATGGATGCCGAAACCATGCATTCGAGTGTAATCTATGTTGTCGCTAGCACGAAATGTATCAAGTTGAAACTCATTTGCACCGATGGACGGGGTACCGATGAGGGTCATGAAAGGAAGCGTGGACGAGGCTGCAGACGATTTCATGACCGAGACCGGAAGCTGCTTCTCCACGAAGAACAATCCACCGACGCTAATACACTGCTGGAGGACTCTGTCCTGCGATCGCATGAGCTAGCCGCCGAGCATCATCGAGGACACGTACGACAGCAAACCAAGAAGACAGCCTTCTCGAGTCTTTGCATCCTGCAGGCGGCGCGAGGAGCAATGCTATGGTCCATGGTGCTGTGGCGGCGGGACAAGCGACGCTACTTGGATGAATGTACCTTTGTTCATGAGGAAACAGCAGCCTTCATCAGGTTGGCGACTGGTTTGTGCGAGATGGCTGCGTCAAGGGTCGCGCCATGCGCTACGGTCCATCATCATGGTGCGACTTTATGAGGCTACCCATGGTCCGTTTCTTCCCGCGCATTCATTGGTGTTGAGGGTACATGGCCTCGCTGCAGACGCGCAGAGATCATGTATGGGGCATTTATTGAAGAACCACATGTGGTTACAGCAGCCATCTCCAGCCCGAGTGCGAGGCGTGCTTACTTGGCTTCGCGGCCACGCGCTTCGCTCATCGTGTTGACTATCCACTCCATGCCTTCCTGGAGGCCTTCCCCGACTTGGCCGAGCACGCTTGGATGTGCCAGTTGCGGTCGCGCAACGTGTGCAGGTTGAGCGCGGTCGAGATCTCGGAAGCTGGCAGCGCGTTCAGCAAGTCCTGCTTGTTGGCAAACACCAGCAACGGCGAGCTCGCAAGACGCTCTTCCTCGAGCAAGTTGTTGAGCTCGACGCCCGTCTCTTCCAAGCGGCGGCGGTCCGCGCTGTCAATGACATAGATCTACGCGTTGTCGTTAGCCTCGTCCGTGGCTAGTCGGGCGTACCAAAGCGTCCGTCTGCTCGTAGTAGTTTCGCCAGTAGGGCCGAATGGTCTTTTGGCCTACATCGCAGCACATGAGCGGAGCCATATTGCGTGTCACCGTACCGCCAATATCCCACATGTTGAGCTTGAAGCCGTCGACCTGCAGACTCTTGACGTTGAAGCCCTGCGTCGGCATGATGTGGCTAATGTCTTCCTCCGAGAGCTTCTTGAGGATCGTCGTCTTCCCGCCGTTGTCGAGACCGAGCACGAGGATGCGCGCTTCGCTGTCGTCCTTCTTCAGCTTGCGGAGGAGCGTGAGGAGGCCCATGGTGCTAGCGCGATGGAATTTCGTTTATGGCGTCCGTTGGAAGCAAGATCGAAACCCAGGCTGCAACTGCCACGATCTTTATTAATTTGCATCGTATTCAATTGATTTCAGACAATTCCATACAAACAACAAGCTAACATTAAACATTTCATTGCCATTCCTGCTTAAAATTAGACTATCCGGACAGTATGCGGATTCGGAGAACATAACGGTTGCCCGACAATTCGATAGTCTACCTACACGCAACTATGGTGGCGCCGGTCTCGCCTCGCCCGTAGAGTGACCGTGATGCACCGAGTGGAACTGCTTGAATGCGGCTACATGCAACCTTGAGAGCCATGGTACGGTACGTAGGTCCGTGGTGAAGCAACGTGGGACGGTGCTTTTGCGAAACAATGCGTGCGTTTAGACCCGCGGCGTTGTGTCAAATGGAAGGTGTGCAGTGTGATTTGTGTGAAAAACGTGTTTCACACTCCGGATACACGTTCGTGGCCGACGTCGACCAGCATGCGTGGCAACAACAACGTCGGGAAGGCCGCGATGGCCGTGATCTTTGGCCTCGGCGGTGCGTACACGGGCTTCCTCCTCCAAGAGCGGTTCCTTGAAGAGCGCCGCGTTGCCAAGCGCGTCGAAGACGAAGCCCAACGGCGCTTTCGCCTCGAAATGCAAGCCACGAGCCAGCAATAGTCGAGCAATACACCTTTTAGATGTCTCGTCCACCGCGTTCAATCTTTGTTGCGTCTTGCTGTCACGCACGATAGACTGCCGTACATGCCAGTAGCCGGCCTCGCGACGAGCTCTGGAAATTTGTATTACGTTCTGAGCTGCAGCAGTAGCCTTGCGCAGTCGACGACGGTCCAGCGAGGCTTGTGTTTTAGCTGAAGATCCATAGCCTCAGCGAAGGCCTTCTTCGAGCCACTCAACCATGCCGGATCCAATGCTCCAACGCATGAGACCAAGGTGGTGGGTCGGACCGAGATGACCAGGGTACGACCGACACGCCGCATTGCGTCCGCCAAGCGTTGAAAGGCCCGCCCGAGTTGATAGTCGTGCAAGAACTTGCTACTGTGCTCTTGCCGCTGCGCTCTTGCATCGGCATCTTGCTTCAACGACATGGTAATGGAGAAGCCCGTGACACTCACTGTGCTGGTTCGATGTGTTGTGCGTCGCAGACAACTGACGACAACCTTGACCGATCACGCGAGTGCAAGCGCCTACTGCAGCTCGCCCAGTCGGTTTAGTTAGTCGTGGCTACACCTTTGATAGTAGAGAGGTTGCGTGGTCGAGCCTCGATGACTCGATGGCTCGGGCAGGGTCGCCACTTGGTCGATGCGGGCCTGGACGTGGAGGTGGCATATCTTCTTTTGCGCAGGATTGGTCTCATTTCAGCAATTCTAGCCAATCCGTGCGAAGCGTTTACTTGTTTTAAGCCAATCCTAGAGCTTGGAATCCGATGCAAGTGGATTTGATTGGTGGCATTGTATGTATTGTATTATCATGGCATGCGTGTATGCCAAATAAAATGTTTGCATTAAAATACATGCACGATCGTAGATTTCAATTTTCCATTTCCACTTTCGCCCCAGCCATGTCGGAACTCTCGCTCGCGGGCCTGTCGGTCGCAGCCTCGTCGTCGCTCACGGCCTCGGCCAGCGGCGCCGAGGTCCCGCTCTCGCCCAACCTCCTGCGCAACCTCGGCGACCGGTCCTACGACAAGCGCAAGGGCGCGGCCCTCGAGGTCGAAAACCTCGTCAAGCAGCTGGCCGAGAGTGGGTCGCCGCAGGCAAAGGAGTCGATTCCGCTCATCATCGACCTGCTCCAGCACCAGTTCACGTGCTCGACGAACGCCAACTACCGCAAGGGTGGCCTCATCGGCCTTGCGGGCACGGCCATTGGTCTCATGCACGACGCCAAGCTCTACCTGGACCTGCTCATGCCGCCCGTGCTGCATTGCTTTGACGATCCCGAAAGCCGTGTCCGGTACACACCACGACCTTTGACGTTGATGGCATGTGCATGTCTCTAGGTACTATGCCTGCGAGAGCCTCTACAACATCGCCAAGGTCGCTCGCCAAGACATTCTCAAGTACTTCAACCAAATCTTTGACGGGTACGACCTCGTATATCCTGCATCTATGGCTTCCCATACAATGTAGCTTGTGCAAGCTCTTTGCCGATGTCGACGTCGACGTCAAGAACGGTGCGAACCTCCTCGACCGGCTGGTCAAGGACATTGTGACCGAGAGCGAGGTCTTCGACGTCGAGCTCTTCATCCCGCTCTTGCACAAGTACATTCGCATGACCAACCCGTACATTCGCCAGCTCCTCGTACCGCCTTCACGTCCTATGGAGCCTCTTTGAGCTTGAATTACGCACTCGTAGGTGGGCTGGATCACGGTCCTCGACTCGGTGCCCGACATTGAGATGCTCGACTGGCTCCCCGAGTTCCTCGACGGTCTCTTCAACATGCTCAGCGACGGCAACCGCGAGATCCGACAGGCCGCCGACTCGGCGCTCACCGAGTTCCTCCGCGAGATCAAGTCGACGCCGTTCGTGGACTTTGGCCCAATGGTGCACATCCTCGTTGCGCAGTGCCAGTCCAAGGAGCGCTTTACGCGCCTCACGGCAGCCACGTGGGTCCATGAGTTTGTCGTGCTCGGGAAGGAGCGGCTCGTTCGCTTCTACGGCGACCTTCTCGGTGCGATCTTGCACTGCATCTCGGACGCCGAGACGGAGATCCGCATCGTCGGTGAGCGCGCCAACTCGGACCTTCTATCGCTTGTCAAATCCACCGAGTAGTCTCAATCGACTCGAACGCAATCTCAAAAATGGCATATCTGTAGGAGCAACGTGGACTTTATGCCGCTCATGTCGAAACTCAATGTCGAGTTGCTCAGCGACCACATTGCGACGCGGATGGCGGCGCTGAGCTGGATTGCCATGCTACTGGAAAAGACACCCACCCAGCTCACGACGCATATTCACTCGCTGCTGCCAACGCTGCTCAAGACGCTCAGGTAGACGCGACCACAATGTGCGTGTATTGATACATTGATATCGATATGTACGTGTAGCGATGCCGCGGACCCGGTTGTGCTCTTGGACCTCGAAGTGCTCGCCCGCCTGAGCACGAGTCTGAGCCACCTCGAGTTTTCCAAGGTGCTCCAAGCCGTCATTCAGCTCTTTGCGACCGACAGCCGCCTTCTTGTAGCTCTAGTAGAAGTTTTGATTTGCGGTGTTGATACGTTGATACTGTAGGAGAAGCGCGGCAGCCTCATCATTCGCAAGCTCTGCACGCTGCTGGAAGCCAAGAGCATCTACATGGTCATTGCGACGGTGCTCTCGACGTACGAAGACCTCGAGTTTGTGTCGCTCATGGTGCACACGCTCAACTTGATTTTGCTCACGGCCAACGAACTCGTGTGCCCTTTCTTCCACGAGGGCAACCCTCCTGACGTTGGACTACCGTGGTAGGAGCACTTGCGCACGATCCTGCGCCGCAGTTTTGATGTCGCGGCGTCCCAGGACGACATGAACGTGTTTACGGTGCGACGATGATGATATCGTTGGATCGCTGTGATGAGAGGATGGGAGTAGACGCTCTTTAAGACGTGGTGCCACAACCCCGTCTCGACGTTCAGCCTCTGCCTCCTCGCGCAGTCGTACGAGCTCTCGAACGCGCTCATTTACAAGTTTAGCGAGATTGATGCGTCCGTCGGCTTTCTCATGCAGATCGACAAGCTCGTGCAGCTCCTCGAGTCGCCGATCTTTATCCAGCTGCGCCTCCAGCTCCTCGAGACCCAGGCGCCGCACCACGCCAACCTCATGAAGAGCTTGTATGGGCTGCTCATGCTTCTGCCGCAGGTGCATCATTCGCGTTTTGCGCAACATGTCGCATATGTCCTCCGTAGAGCTCGGCGTTTCGGACGCTCCGGGACCGACTCGCGAGCGTGACCCAGATGACCATGGCGATTGCCAAGCCTGCGCAGCTGCCGACGCCGCCGCGCGAGCCGCGCGTTCCGTTGGCGCCATTGCTGCAGACGTTCGATACGATCCAAGCCCAGCACACGGCGCTGCGGCACAAGGCGCTCGCTGAAAAGTCGGTGCTGCACCGCACCACGCCTTAAGCCAACAGGCCACGGGATTCCGAGCGACGTGGATCTTTATGATACTGTCGAGCTGTGTTGCTTGTTGCGTCTGGTGGTATTCGTGGCAGAGAGTCAGAGAGCTGTGGCCGAGTGCTTGGCAAGCCAACGACGCCCGGCAGCGTGTCTAACACGACGAGCTGGTCTGGTGCGAATGGCATGTCGTCGGTCTTTTAGCACGTTTGAAACAAAACCTCGCAGCTACACCACGCAGATTACTGTAGGACCCAGTCCATTACAGCTCGTACGACAGCGGTCCTGTCATCATTGAAAAATGCTGGCACAGGTCAAACCCAAGATACCTAACCTCTCCCCACCTGGGTGGACATGGTTGGAATGTCAACGGGGAAGTTTGTGTACCGCCCACGTCGGCATTTTCACGTTCTGCCCTCTGCGATAAACGGTTTATGGATTTTTGCCTTCCCGCCAACCCGACGTGTTTTCTATAGTACGCAAGGGAGGGTAATAGTAACTGATCTCGCTTGCTATAAGCCACAGTCCTCCTCGCAACGCCTCTCAACTCCCCCACTTTCCCTGAGACCAAATAGTGCATGCGGGAAATGCTGGCGGGAAATGCTGGCGGGACCTGAGCCGATGGCTCTTGAAAGCGAGAAAATAGACTTTTCCTGAATAAAAATGCTCTAAAATATGCCAGTTTTCACAAACACCCCCTTCTGCCGTTTACACGCCGCGTCTCCCGCTCGGCTAAGCCTCTCGGCGGCCGGCTCGTCGTAGCACCTTGGAATCGATAGTCCACCACCATTTCCAGTTCAGTGTAAATTATATCTAAATAGACTCACTTCAACAACAACAAACACCCCCTTCTTGTGTCCTCAAAACAGCCGTTGCAGGTCATTCCACTCTCGGTCCCGGGTCTAATTGCATCGGCTGGCGTTGGGTGGGTATACTATCACGCCTGTCCGTGGGACGGTGCATGGTTTTTTCTTTCTTTCGGCGTGGAACAAGGGATTAGTTATTCCCTTGGCGTGGAACGACCAATGGTTTGGTTGTGGACGACGTCGGTGGCTGTCTACTCGGCTTTGACGCGTCGACTTGGTGGATACTTGCGCGACAGAGACGGCGTCTGGTCCTATTCCCAAGACTTGGATTTCTACTGAGACGCTTCTACTACTACATTGCTGCAACGCGACGGGACTACCAATGATGCGAGTGCTGCATTTGTTTGTCGGCTTTGCCGTGGCGTGCTCCATTTGGCAGAGAAATTTATGGGCGACCATGCGGCCCATTCCACCCGAAACCAGGCTTGTTCGTTGCCATTCCACCGCACGATTTGCAAGCTCAAACTGCCATGTCGGTGGCAGATGGACTGTCGACCACCAGTCGATTCGTTGAACTACGTACGACTCATTGCCGATCGCAGTCGTCTTTTTACACGCGCCATTTGCAACACCAGCGCAATCCACGAGCTCAGTTTGCAACTTGCGATGGCCTCGACACACCTCGACGCGACGCCGCCGAGCCGCACGCAGCACGAGTTCTCAGCGCTCACGGACGGCAGCCACGACAGCTTTCCGGTCCTGATCCACGACGACGATGGGCCGAACGAAGAGGAGGTGCTGCACGAAGTCGCGCCGCCCGCCCACTCGCTCTCGTACCGCGCCGACATTGACGGCCTCCGGACAGTCGCCGTCGTCCCCGTCGTCATCTTTCACGCGTACCCAACGGCGTTTGCCGGCGGCTTTATCGGTGTCGATATTTTTTTTGTGATTTCCGGCTTTCTCATTTCCGGCATCCTCTTCAAGCAGTTCAAAGCGTCCAAGTTTACGTACTCGGACTTTTACGCCCGGCGCATTCGGCGCATCTTTCCAGGTCTCCTCCTCATGCTCATTGCGACCGTGAGCATTGGCTGCGCGTGGTACCTCGCGCCGGCACTGAAGTCGATGGCCGCGACGTTGACCGCCGGCTGCGTCTTCGGCGCCAACATCCAAGTGCTCACGCTCAAGATGGGCTACTTTGACGCGAGCATCAAGGAAAACCCGCTCTTGCATCTCTGGTCGCTCGGCGTCGAGGAGCAATTTTACATTTTCTGGCCGCTCTTCGCGTCGCTGGTCATAAAGCTCTCGTACCGCAAGGCGATTCTTGCTCAAGTGTTTGTCTTGGTCGCGAGCTTTGTCTGCAACGTCGCGTTCCTTGGCTACGGCGGCACCAACAACTACGCCTTCTACTTTCCCCTCTCGCGCTTCTGGCAAATGGCAGTCGGCGGTCTCCTCTCGTACATCAACCTCCAGAACAAGGTCATGGTCGCCCACCACGGGCTCTGCCATGTGCTTGCGCTGCTCGGACTCGCGGCGCTTGTCGTTGGCTTCTTCATTATCAACGAAGAAGACGCGTTCCCGGGTTTCTGGGCGCTGCTGCCGACCGCCGGCGCCGGCCTCCTCATCGCCAGCGGCCCCCACACGTTTGTGCATAAGTACTTTTTGAGCCTCTACCCGATGGTCTGGATCGGCCAGCTCAGCTACGCGTGGTACCTCTGGCACTGGCCGCTGCTGGTGTTTGCGAAAGCGCACTGGCCGCAGACCGAGCTCCGCCCGTGGTATGCGATGCCGTACTCGATGGTCTTGCTCTCGCTGCTGCTGAGTGTTTTCACCTTGTACGGAGTCGAGAACCATTTGCGTCGCCGCAAGGCGGCGTGGCTCGTGCCCCTGCTCTCGGCGCTCATGGTTGTTATGGCCATGCTTGGCATCTGCATCCAGCTGTACCCAACGGCCTTCTCGGCGCTCGAGACGTCGGGCCCGTTGCCGCCGTCGCGCGG
>NW_012156575.1:57206-61662 GCF_000151545.1 Saprolegnia parasitica CBS 223.65
CTCGCACGGCCACATGCTCAAGATCCGGTACTCGCACCTCCACTCGCTGGCGGCGAATGCAAGCGCGCCGCACCGGTTCCCGTCCGCAGTGTTTTACACGGCCAACGGCATGCCGCCGCTGAGTTGCAACGCCGACCACGCCAAGGCCGTCGACGCCATCAAGACGGTCAAGCCCAAGTCGGTGCTCTACGCGTCCGATTGGAAGCAGTTTCTGCGCTTTGGGAGCAGCTCGGCGAGTGCGAGCGCGTCACCGCGCTGCTGCACGCGCAGCTACGCGGATGCGTGCGACTACCAGTCCAAAGGCGACGTCGAGGCCATGATCAAGACGCTCACGGACGAGCTCACGTCGTTTACGAAGCTCGGTATCCAGGTGTACGTCGCGGGCCTCAACCCGGAGGGCAAAGAGTTCAACCCGAAGAACATGCTCAGCGGCAGCGGCGTCGGCAAGGTCGACCCGGTCTCGCGCGCTGCGTACGAAGCGATGCCGCAGATCGCGTACCTCAACCGACTGCTCGTCGCGGCGACCAAGGCCGCGAACGCGACGCTCATCAACTTTGCCGACAACCAGTGCTACAGGGACACGTGCCAAGTGCTCTCGAACGTCGGCGAGCCCATCATGCGCGACGACGACCACTTCCGACCCGCGTACGTCAAGCACTACCTCAGCGTCATCGACCAAGTGATTGACGCCGCACGATACTAAACACCACTAGTTACTAGACCCAATCCGATCCATCATTTTTATACACGTCTCTCGTTTCTGCCAAGAGGGATTACGACCTAACCTGTTGACGTAGCCGGCTTGCTGATACTGATACCGGTAGCAACGCGGTAGCATGTGGCCAGCGATTTGGAATTTACGGAATTTACGGCAATGTGGTGAAAACTACCGAGAATTCCTTGAAAAATGCTCCAAATGTCGCCAAACTGCGGTAAGCCCACAAATCAGCCAAGCCCAACTCCTTTCCCCTCCTTTAAAAGCCGATCCGATCCGCGTATTCCTCAAGTGCGGGTTTTACAGGCAGCAAATATTAGAGCAAAAATTGCGTTTTTAGAAATACGCGGGCACTGGAATCACAAACGAGCAAGAAATAGCTGCTGTCGCCAATCATGCTCCTACACGAGCGCGCAGAGATGTTGCTTCTGGTATTATAACGTGGTGCGGCATGCCGGATGTGAAGCAGGTAGCCCTGAAATCACAAAACTCATTGTCCTGATCGGCAAGCAACCCCGTCTCTACCAGGTGCCTACCAGGAATACATATGTTATGGGTGGGATGTCACACACCTGTGCCTTCCCCGCCACACACGCCGATCCAACTTTGCGCTGATCGCCAGGGTGGGAAATTTATGCGCCCGTAGTAGGGCTGCTTAATTGCCCCCTAAAACCATTACATCTGTCGTAGCAATAATATTCCTGGGACTCCTAACCTGTTATTTCGGGGAAGGGGTGGTTGAAGCAGCAGAGTTGTTGCGTGAGGTCGGGGCGGGCGTTGGGAAAGAGGCACGAGGTCGGTGGGGTTGTTCTGGGGAAGAGGGAGAGTTAGCGGGGCTCCGTAAGCCCTCGGGGAAGGAGGGGAGGGTATTTGGGATGGGATATTACTCCATGGGTCGATGGGTTTTTAATTGTCGAACTTCGAAATCGAAGTTTGGGAAAGGGGAGGTTGCAATGGAGCACCGACCAATCACAGGCTGCGTGCATACAGTCGCCCCGCCTCTATCGATGGTTTTGGGGGGCGATTAAGAGTTCGTGCCCGTAGTACTAACAGCAAAACAAAACAGTGGAATCAACGGCTTGTGCACGGATACAGTGCATGGGAACACGATCTCGTGCAATGAATCCATCGCGCTCTCCCCAGGGATGCAACGATTCGAGTGGATTTCAATTTCTTTTTCTCGTATCTTGAGAAATGGTCGCTTGCTGGAGTCAAATGCTGAGCGCACAAAGGACCGACGAGATGGCACACAGCTTGATGTTGAGTGTACAAGACGTGCCGCAATCGCCAACAAGTAGCCGGCTCAAACACGGATAGCCACTCTGCTATTGGATTTTCGCGGCTGATGACGGGCTTTAAACGGTCAAGTGCCACGGAAGCGTTGGTTTTTGATGAGGCTATTGTTTATAGCACGTGCATGCAGACGAGCACCGCGACTTGGATGGGAGCAAGTGCCAACACGTGGTCGTTGGGAGTGCGTGAGCTCGGAGATCCATATCGTGATGGACCCCACTTACCGAGTGCTAGCTCGTACTCCTGTGCTCGGACCACCCGACTGAAGAGTGCGCACCATAGTGTGTACCAGACGCGTGTGTAAGGTACCAGACCAGAGCGCCGCGATGCTGGTAAGTCAGGGCCGCAGTCGCCTCGCCGTAACGAGGCCGACGAGTAAACGACGCCATTGAAGACAGTGGCGCAAGCGCTGCCCGAATATCCTTGATGACATTTTGATACCATGTAGAATGACAACCTCCATAATGGATGAAAAGACAATATCAACCAACAAAACGAGGCGGACACAAGTCCATTATAGCAAAGTTTAGACAAGCGCGTACGTCCACACCATTGAAGCGGTGGTTTGGTTGCCGTGCGGACCCGCGAGCGTAAAGACTGGTTGGAAGAGATCGGCCGGCGGGATCTGGTCGTTGTCGCAGCCGTCGCAGCGCGCGAGGTACTTGCCGTTCGCGACGTTGCGGAGCATGATCTGGTTGCGGCCCACTTCTGTGCACGCCCATTCATGCGCGTTCGATGCACCTTCGACGGTGAAGGGAAGCATGACCTGGTCGGGCTCGACGACTCCTCGGTTCATGCTCGGCGCCAGCACATTTTTGTCGATCCCGTTGAAGCCGTTGGCGTGGAGCGAAATGAGATTGTTTCCGTCAACCTGCTGGATGGTCCACGTGTTGCTCTTCATACTGGTCACAAACACGCTAAAGTCCGTGGAGTCCTTGACGCAGTTACTGCAGGCGTACAAGGCGTCGCCGTTGTCCGCCTTGAGCGTCACCACTGCGTTCTTGGCAAACGAGCACGGGGGACCGATGGGCAGCGGCGGGTTCGTCGGGGGCGTCTCGCCACACGCGTCACGGCCCAAGGCCGAAGCGACGACGGTAGCGACGAGGTAGGCGACGCGGTGTCCGACCATGTTTGAAGCGAAATTGAAAATGACGTCAAAGCAGGAGGACCAAGATCAAACTGATCGGAGGTACGTGTATTCATTATATGTATTAGTGCACCATCATTATTGGTGGCATACTATGTTTCGAGACTTTTGTAATACATGTTTCAATATGATACCTGGATAGACTACAAACCGATCATACTTGTCCCATCAACATGCTCACGCTGGAGCATTTAGATCTATTGCTGATAGTCTTTTTCGATAGCGTTTGCTGATAGCGTTTGCTGATAGCGTTTGCTGATAGCAGTTGCTAGGGCACTTGGTCACTTCATGCATGCGTTGTAGCGCACGACGGACACCACAAATGGGGTTGGGGGTGTAGACTGGACCCGTCGCCTCGTCTCAGGTGGCCAGAACGTCCTAACTGCAAGCACAGTCACTGCAGTGACCAGCTGTACACGCCGCATGGAGTGGTAACGAGTGACATCCTCGCTCGCTCGCGAACTCTGCGGTCACATCTCTTGTCGGTGCCCTGGAGAGAACCAATGCATTTCCTCTGACCACCCGTTAAACCCTTAAACCCGCATACGATCTTGGCATGCTTTGTGCTTGGGTCGTACGCTCAAGTGCTAGCTACGAGCAGCGGATCCTGCGGACGAGACGTACGCGCTCCACACAACCTAGGTCGACAAGCGCTTCGTCTGTCGTTGTCCATGCTCTAGGTCCATCGCATGCCATGTGACTCGATCGATGTCCATCTCGCCTCTGGACAAGCGCCCTACCACGCGGTTTTTGGTCTCGTTGGTACCACAAGTATGAGGCTCTACTTTCGCTCGCCACCACGCGTCGATGCCCTGCATTCAAAATCTCCCGACGCCTTCCGACTCCGTCGCTCTCTCTCGTTCTCGTCGGCTAACCTCCTTCCACTGCGACAACTACCAAGAGACTTGTTGTCCACACATGGACACGACACATTCAACTCCATTACTCTTTTGACACTACAAAGACTACACCGATCTGTCACTCTCGCTAGACGTCAATCCCTTCGGTCGCGAAATCGGACAAGTAGGACAAGTCGACGACGCTGCTACTCTTGAGGCGGCCTTCCGGGGCACTGCTCGGCTCGGCGCCGCCAAGGTGCTCGGCCTCGACGCGCAAGTTGTACGCACTGCGCGAGCTCTCGAGGCGGTTCCGGCCCGCCGACCGAAACATCGTGTCGTCCAGCATCGACGGCCGCAGCGACGATGGCGAGTACACAGCGACGCGGCAGTCGGTGCACGTGCGCTCGTCGCAGCAGCGTTTGCAAAAGACGTCGCCGCACGCGCTGCAATTGCGCGGCTTTT
>NW_012156575.1:61833-64981 GCF_000151545.1 Saprolegnia parasitica CBS 223.65
CGCGTTAATGGCCCACGTCGGGAGGTGGCCGCCAAAGTCGACATTCAGCACGAGCGTCACCGTGTACGCGCCGGCCAAGTCGCTGCACTCGCGAAAGACATACCCCGAGGCAAACACCTTAGCGCGGACGCAGCCGCGCACTGGCCTGCAGTCGTCGTCGTCGACCGAGTGCAAGGCGCGGGCAAAGCCCACGCGGCCATGCGACGTAATGAACGTGTCAAAGTACTCGACGTAGCGCAGGTCGCGGCGCTGGACGAGCGGGATCGGTAGCGGGAGGAGGCTCCAGCGGCTGCCCGCAAACGAGTGCTCGGTGAGCGGCAGCAGCGTTCGCAGCAGCTCGGTGCGCGTCGTATGGAGGCCAAAGCCCGTGGTGGCCGCCTTATGGAAGAGGCCGCAGATGTCGTGCAGCGAAGCCTTGAGCGTCGTCGTCGCGGTCAAGGTCGCGACCTCGGGCGGGTAGTGCATGGGCGAGTCGGTCTCGACGGCCGCGATGAGCTCCTTGAAGGCCGTCCGCGCGAGGTGGAGCTCGTCGGTCGTCGGCCCGCCCGGGTGCAGCGTGAGTTCGACCATCGGCAACGCGTTTGGAAATGAATGACACACCAGCAGACACGGACGAATGTTCTCGCTGCATGGAGCCAGCTGGCGCAAAATTGCCTTAGACAGTACCCTTCCAATCTCGAAGAAAGGCGCCAGACGACCCTTTAGCAGCTCCTCGGAGCGCGTTTGAAGCTTGAACGAGGCGTACATATAGACGGGGTGGCGTCATCGGGCGAGCCGAGCCAAGGTCCACCGCGGGTACCACGCCCGGATTGCCTCGGAGATTCGTTGGTGGCGGGCCTGTGGGATGCCTCCAGCAGGAGATTCATGTTAACGTTGCGCATTCTCAGGGGTCCATGGACCCTTGTCGCACTGTAATAGTCGTGCCATAGCACGCACGACCTGCTTACTCGTTGAATTGCGCGCGTGGTAGAAACTGTGTGTTTGGAGTGCCTCCTCAACCCTGGCCTGGAGGTGTGAGTGTTGAAATTCTCGCCGTCGGCTACAGTGACTGGTCGCACAACGACAGACCATGGACGAGCTTCTTGCAGACGCATGCGAACAACGTGTTAGCTATATCTCCTGGTTGATACAATTCTTCAATCCTGCCGCGCTGCAAGCTGGTGGTCAAGATTGGTAGTGGCGCGCTCTGTACTGATATAGGGTAATTGCCTTGTGGACACCACCGCATGAGCCGATCTCGACGTCTGTAGAGACTAGGCGTCGATGGCTCCGTTGAAGCTTTTATGCAAGCCTCGCGACGCGTAAAAGGGCTGCGTCGGACCATGTTTGGTATCGGATCGTCCCAAGGTGATCGATGATGCCGGTGCCTGAGAATGGCGGTAAAGCACCCCGCAGCAGCAACAACCGTCTACTAACCCCAGTACTAACCCACCCCGCCCGCCGTCGCATTCGTCGAATCTCTATCAGCCTGCAAGTCGGCTCGTCTGTGAGCGCGCTGTCGTTGCCGGTCGTCCTGAAGGTACACGAAAATGATACTGTGTCGTGAATACTTATTGGCTAAGGATTAAAGGCTAGCTACGCGGGCACGATGATCATGTCGAAGCAGATGGAGACACGAGAGGGGTAGTAGCGGCTTGAAGCCTAGCTCTCGCGTACTATGACGCTGACGTTGTTGTCTGGCCGCCGAGGGGAAGAAAATCAAGTCGCCGTTGAAAACCAACAGGACGCAACCACCCAGATCACAAACACTGGGGTCTCCATAGCTCTCGATGGCCACTAACTAGTTGTAGACTCTACTATATCCAAGTACCTATCCTAACGATGGTGCCTCAGAGAGAAGATCGAGCGGCCATCGCGCGCCTGAGGCGCACTCCCAGAGTTTTACAGCGGAACGATGTCATCGAATTCTGTCATCCTCGGGACCGCTACGACTCAAAATGCAAACTGAGCACCCACCAGTCGTTTTTCAATCCTTCGTTAAAGCCATACACGACAATATCCGTTTCTAGAGGTTATTGCCAGCCTTCGTGCTGGTGCGTGCTGTAGACGACCAATGGAAGAGCCCATCTCGCCCATAGTCTCGCCGTCTTGTACAAACTGCAGCTGCATAGCTGCACGACTCCGCACCAGGCAGTGTGTGGAGGTACCAATCGGATCCAGCAATCAACTGGTTGCAAACTTCTCACAGTATTTGCATACAATAATCACCACACTATATTCAACGACGCATCGATCCACGGACGACATGATCGATCATTGACGTGATGTGCAATGCGCTCCGCGACACGGTGAAAGAGTGACCAGATCGCTTGGATGCCATCGATGTTGGCGCGGAACGGTGCCTACGTGGCAATGATGCCACTCACCTCCACTGCTTGCATGTAACACTATTCACGTGTCGTGACTTGGCCGTTTCAATGTATGTATTTTGGGAGGTTTTCCTGTTATAACCAACCATTGGCTGCTTGCTGCTGCTTGAATCACCGCGGACTCATCTTGGATCCTCGACGCGACGATGAAGTTGACGATGAAGGCGAAGCACAAGCCCGCTGCGGCCAAGGTAACGCTGGCCGCGCCGGCCAAGAAGGAAGCGGCGCCGGCCAGCGACGCCTCTGCTGACGAAGGCGAGAGCGGCTCGGAGGACGAAGGGGAGACCGGCTCGGCCGACGACGAGGTCGACGCTGACCACGAGAGCGAGGACGAGGCCGACGACATGGAAGAGAACGACATGGACGAAGATGAAGGCGCAGTGGGCTTTGCTGACGCCATGAGCAAGGTCCTTGGGCAGAACATTGACACGGAGAAGGCGCCGATTCTGGCCAAGCGCATCACGGCGCAGATGCGTGAGATCTCCAAGGACAAGAAAGAGACCACCGAGTCCAAGATCAGCGCCAAGGCCAAGCGGCTCCGCGATGAGAAGGACATGGTCATCCCGAGTGTCGCCACGATGGCCCAGGACAAGGCCCTCCGGACGATCGCGACCAAGGGCGTCGTTGCGCTCTTCAACGCGATCGCCAAGCACCAACACGCGTCGGCGGGCACGGCCGACACCAAGTCCAAAGAGATCAAGTCGATGGACAAGGATGCTTTCCTTGGCTTGCTCAAGCAGTCGTCGAAGAAGCAAACGACGGAAGAGCCCAAGCCCGAG
>NW_012156576.1:0-4172 GCF_000151545.1 Saprolegnia parasitica CBS 223.65
GGGCACGCGCTGCCGAACGTACTACACAATGCACCACCCGTGCACGGCCGAGGGCTACGTCTCGCTGCAGGCGCTCGCGGCCTGTTGCCATTTGCCGCCCGCCGCGACCGACGCCGCGCGCATCGTGGGTCTAAGACGGTTCTTTCACGAGCTGCACACGCACCAGCGCGCCTTCTTCCACGACCACGTGCATCGCATTCTGGCCCACGCGAGGAGATCGCCGTCGTGACGTCTAAAATTGTAATTCGCAGAAAAGTCGTCGCATATATCGAGTGGATCGAACCCGCTCCCAGCATTTCCACGACCGTAATCGCGCCATCGTCTCGCCACGTCATCGTCCGACAACCGGCCAACAAACATGTTCACGCGTGCATGCAAAACACGATGCTGCAGCGAGGATCGAAGCGTGGACCAGTTGCGTTGGAAAAAAGTCCTCTTCGGCGATAGCGACGGGTACTGTAAACAATCCCGTTGGCACAATGCAACAGTACGACAAGCCCTCCTCGTCGAAACGACTGCTGGCACCGCGCGCAGGCAAAGCGACGACGTCACAGCAGCGCGTCATCTGCGTGCACGCCGTCGTCTGGACTAGGTGGTGACGCTAAAAATTGATGAATCAAGGGCACTCCCTCCCAACATGCCTACTCCTGCCAAGAACTCCTTGATGGTGTCCGATCCCATTGCCAATGGGAAAGAGAAGAAAGGGACAACGCAACGGGGCTCGAACCCAGCACCTCCAGCGTGTGAAGCAGAGCCCGACGGGGCAAAAGGTAGTGGATGTGTGACGTCGGCATCCTTGATTGTCGACGACCGGCATGACAGTCTCGACCGTTCTCGGCACCGCATTTGCGTTGGACTATCGCACTCAGGACGCGAAAGGTTTCGCGTGGCACCGGAATATGATTGTCGTACTTTCCACAACACGACGACGGCAAATATTGTCCACGATACGAGGCGATTACTAGATTCGCTCGTTTTGTGCCCCGTGGGATCCTGTCCGTATGTCGTCTACGCGAGGCTCCGTCGTACGACCTGGTCCTGCAACGCGAGGGGTCGTGACGACCGGTGCTTCGATGCTCGTCCGACGACTCTGTCTTTACCCGTGGTGGGACCCGCCTCGTCTCAGTCTCGCGGCGTCATCGGGCACGTCAACACGTGCGTGTGTACCGGTAGTACATTGGATGATGGTTCACAAGTGAATACCCACAGTCGCACCCACATCATGTCCGTCGAGCGCAAGCGGGCCATTCGCCAGCTGCAGCGCGAGGTCTATGACCTCGAGTGCACGCTGCGAGCAGGCCGACGCAGCCAAACGACACAGCTACCGTGGGAAGACGTGGCGGTCGCACTCAAAAACGATTTTTTGGCGCTGGTTGCCGACCACCGGGCGCTCAAGCGGCGCGTCGACGACCAGCGCCAGCTCCTCGCGCAGATGCACACATGGGTCCACCGCAACCTCCGCGCGGCGTCCGACGACGTACTCTATCGATCTGAACGAGCTCGGATGTGTCATCTCATGGGACGTACTCTGCATAGCCGCATGCCGCGACGTGTCTTCTTCGCGGCTCCACGGCATCGCGCGAGATGGCGCTCGCGTGGCTCATTCGCCAGCAGTACGAGCACACGATGGCCGTCATGGGGAAGCACGTCTACCCCCTCGACCCGACGACCGAGCTCGTCGACATTGGCTATTCGTTCGGCGACACCGACGACCCGAATGCATTTGCCGTGCACGTCACGACACAGTCGCTGCTACCGTATGCGCTGCCGATTGCGGCCGCCGGTGTCTGGGAGGCCGAGCGGTCGTTTCCCGCGGTCTTTTGTGCCGCCGACACCAACCGCAAGCATGTCACGCGCGACCTCTGCGTCCGCGGGCAAGACGTCGCCTACACCCACGAGGCGATGGCGCTGTCGCGGGAGTCCGTTGTCGCCGACACGGTGCTCTTGGGGCGCCTGAATGTGAGCGCGACCCGGACCATCCTCGTGCTGCGAACGATCGGCCACGACGACGCGCACCCGATCGCACCGCGGTCGTGGCGCTGTCCCGTGTTCCAATGGTACTAGTACAATTCAGTACAATGCGGCGATGCAAAGGAAGCAACGCGGTGCTTGTAGGACCGTCCTGGACGCGATCGATGCGACGACCACGCGGTGCCGGACGTACTACTTTGCCGACTCGCCATGGCGCGGCGCGACGCGGATGCCCCTCCAGCAGCTTGGCGCGCGCTTCAATATCGATTTGCGCCAACCTGACGGGCCCCACCGCCTCCGCGACACGAATCGCAGCTACCAGCTCAGCCAGCGCGCGTTCTTTCGAGCGCACTTGGATGAGATTCTGCGCCGGCTCGCCCACGCTCCCGAATAGTCGTCGAATGATGGCTGTTGATCCTTGTCATAAATGTGTGTTTACGCTAACGCATCTCGAGCTCCGACCGGATGTCGTACGACCTGGTGATCCGTACCAGGATTATGGTACAACCACTCGCCAACTGAGAGAGTCTGCGCAGCGCGGACCAAGATACCGATGCATCTCTCTCATTGGAATGGACGACGACGACGACGGCGGCGGATGGATCGAGGTCGTCACGCAAGTGGACGTGGCTGGCCAGCACGACGACGACGACGGTCGATGCTGGTCACTTGTACTCACCGACCAGTTGTGGCACCAGACGGCTTGGTCCACGACGTACGAAGCGATGAGTTATCCACCCATGGCGACCGTTTCGTTGCCGTCTACACAGAGGACGACATCCTCTGACACGCTCAAAGAAGGGCGTGTAAATTCCTGGCGCATCAGCCCGCACCCCCGTGGCAGCAAGAGCATCGGATGTCAACCATTTTTTCGGTCGACTGACGTGCTATTATACGGTGCGGCCAAGGTGCATGCACGGTGATGGCTGGCTGCGCGCGCCATCCTGCCTCTGGCGAGCACGCCGACGGCGAGAGCGTCGGTCGCGTGAACCGCCACGGCTGTAGCGACATCGTGGAGACGAGCAACCACGTGACGTCGTAGTACACTGTACTCGAACGACTACCACACCACGGAGCAATCGACGAGGGCTCTATTAGGATGATCCTCTGCGTATCTCTGTCATCACAAAGCACCACAAAAATGAAGGCACGAAGGAATCGTTTGCGAGTCTACCTCATTTGTTTGCATTTCGATTTTGTGTTTGCGTGCTTGTACACTCGACATGGATGGTACACGGCTCATCCGCTTTCATCCCATCCATCCAAGCGAATCCTTCCCTTGCATCCATTCCAGGGCATGGCTGCCCCGGCTACGTCGCCACAGCAGCACTTGCAATACCATGCGAAGTCGTCGACGACCCCATCGTTTTGCACCGCAAGCTCTGAAATCAGAGACCGCTGACGAGCGCTTACTTTCGCGGCGACCACATGGCACCCTCGGTCGACGTCATCACGGGCCTTGGGCCTGTCGGACAGGCATCGTATTTGTCCTCCATGTACAAGGAGGCCTCTTCCATCATCAATACCGGTAGTGCAGTCAAGGGCCCTGGCTACTACGACGCGGCGTACCGTAGGATGCGACGCGGGAAGATGAGATGGCCTGGATGTCGCCCAAAATCGGCCAGCTCGAGAGGCGGTGCGGTCGGCGTGTCATGAGGCCAAGTGGCGCCGCACGTTCTCGAGAACGCAGACACGCCGCCGGCGATGACGACGACGACGGTGCGCCGGGGCACCGACTGCTGACTGGTACGTTGTTGTGACCGCGGCCCGCAGAGGCAGGAATCCTACGTTGGCCAATAAAATCTGGCTGGCGTCGCAGCTGGTTTTCGTAAGTTGCCACCGCTTACTTTTGTTATTTTGGCTTTGGCATGGTGCTCCACGTCGCGGCGGCGACGCCCGTCACGACCAAGAAGCGCAAGCTCCACGAGCAGCACTCGCCGCTCGACCGCATCAAGCCGTCGCAGGACCCACGCCTCGCGCACATCAAGTCCAAGCGCACCAAGCAGCTGCAGTCGCTCCTCCACCACGTGTACGACTTGGAGACCGAGGTCGCGCGCCTCAAGCGCGGCCACCTCGCGATGCTGCCGTGGGAAGACGTCGTCATCGCGCTCAAGGACGATACGCTCGAGCAGGTCCGCGAGAACCGGTCGCTCAAGCGCCAAGTCGACGCATATGCGCACCTCTCGACCGTCCTCCAGAGC
>NW_012156576.1:4272-7448 GCF_000151545.1 Saprolegnia parasitica CBS 223.65
CCCGCTCGAGGTTGTGACAAACGCACTCGAGCGCACGGAGCGGTCGTTCGTCAAGGCGTACCGCCGCCAAGGCGCGATTGAAGACCTTTTCGTGCCATCGGATGCGTCGGACGTGCAGCTCGTGCAGGAAGACTCGAGCTCGCAGCACCACAAGACGCGCTACAACGTCGTGCGCGGCCAGTTTTGCGAGCCAAATCGAACGGTCGTCGCGCTGCGGACGGTGCTAAAGGACGAGCTCTTCCCGCTCGAGCGCAACACGTGGGTGCTCAACACCAAGCAGTGGTGGGTCGCAGACCGCATCGGCCCGACGACCACGCGCTGCCGCACCTTTTACACGATCGACCACCCGTTCACCGAAGGCGGCGGGTACGTCTCGCTCCGCGAGCTCGCCGCCTGTTACAACATTCAGAGCGACGATACCAAGGTCATTGCCGCCGGCGTGCGAGCGCGGTACGAGCAGTCGCATGTCAACCAGCGCGTCTTCTTCAAGCGACGCTTTGAAGAAATACTGGCGTTGATCGCACCGGCAAACGAGCATCGGTCCCCACCGCTCGGCTAGGCTCTGTCGTCGTAACAATGCATATTGTACGATTCGACCCACGAGTTTGCGCTTGAGAACGACCCCACGACACAGGTCTAATACACGCGACAGCCTACAGTAAGCCGTCGAGTCAACCTGGTGGCGGGAAGGACAAAGGGTCGAGTGATTAGAGAGCCTGATGACTCCAACGTGATCACGGCGATTGCAATGCGTGGGTGCAACCCAGAAGAAAAAGAGTGGCTACCCGGTGGTACCGTCGGGCAGCCTCTGAAAATACCGAGCCGATCAGATGCCCCGATTGAAGGGACGCGGGCGGCAGCCTGTCGCCATGCAATAGCAGCCGGCTACCTCCTTGCACGGCGCCGTCGCCGTTGCGAACTGGCAGCTGCCGCTGGCGCGTCATGCTCGTCGATGGCCGCTGTGGGATACCAGCTACAGCTTTACATACTAATAGACACAGTGTACTCGATGGATGCAGCATCTTCAGGTGGCTGATGGCTGGGATCGGAGCGCGCCAAGCGCATACATCCAAATCCAGTACACGTCCCCAAGGAGTGGTATCCAGTTCTGTACTGCACGACGCCACGTGGTTTTGAGGGAGTTGCCCCAATGGCGTCCAGAATACCGGTATTTCGAGCAATAGATGCTTCTCGATACAAAAACCAAGATGTTCAGCTGCGCTCAAACGATTCGGATTGGCCAGCCGGATATTTTGATCTTTTTTAATGTATTGGCATTGCTATGCCGGTATTTTGAACCCAATTGCCCGTAATTCCGACCTTCTTGACACAGACGCATTGCACACCCGAGCCGCGAGCGTACTAATGCTCGACGCCGTCGCCAAGACGAAGGGCGCGCCGCCACGCCTGCGGCCGTCCAAGGACCCGCGGCTGGCGCACATCCGGTCCAAGCGTGCGCGGCAGATGCAGTCGCTGCGCAACTACATTTACGACCTGACGCAGGAGCTCGAGGCGATCCCAAAGCGGCCCGGGCACAGCGCGCCGCTGTCGTGGCACGACGTGGCCAAGGCGCTCCAAGACGACACGCTCGAGCAAGTCCGTGAGAACCGATCGCTGAAGCGCCAAGTGGCCCATGCCAAGACGCTACTGGCGACTCTCCAAGACTGGATGGCGCGCGTCGTGCGGCCCAACGAGGTACACGCCACTGCATTCTCGAATCATCCATCCATCCACGAGTAGCGCGTGCCCAGCCTGGTCGAGGAAACGTGGCGCCACTCGCAGCTGCTCGCGGGCGACGACGCCTCGCGCCAAGTAGCGTACGAGTGGATTCTGCGGCAAGTCTACCACAACACAGACCGCGCACTCGCGCACGTGGCCTTTCCAGTCGACGCCAGCAACTGCCTCGACGTGCACGTGACCTTTGGCGACAACCCCATGTGCCCGCTTCTGAGCATCCAAGTCATGACGCAAGAGTTCATGCCATTTAGCCTCGATGACGTGGCCGCCGGGTACTGGGTCGCCGAGAAGACGTTTGCTTCCGCGTACCGTGAGAGGACGACGAATTTCCTCCTCGATCGGCACACGTTTTTACAAACAGAGCACCAAGACATTCAGTACCTCCCAGAAGAGATCCCGTACCCCGGCCAGCGCGTCGTGCGCTACAACGTGCTCAGCGGCCGATTCCGGGAACATGACCGGATGACGATTGCGCTGCGGACGATCCTGCACGACGAGGCCAACGGCCCCAGAGACGAGACTATCGAGCACGGGCGCCAATGGACCATTGACACCAAGCAGTGGTAAGACTCATCTTTTGGCGCGAGGTAGGATGATGACTTGTGGCCTTTTAGGATCGTGGCCGACCGCGTCGGACCATCGCTGACGCGCTGTCGGACGTTCTACACAATCCGACACCCGTTCACATCCCAAGGCGACGTGGCCCTGCGCGACCTCGCCGCCGTCTACAATGTGGAGGCGGCCACCGACAAGGAGCTTTGCGCGCAGCTCACCGCCAAGCTCACGACGGGCCATTACGACCAGCGTGCGTTCTTTATGCGGCACTATGCTGCCGTGCTATGCCAGCTGCAGCTCCTGCGCGCGACAGCGGAGGGCGCCGATGTGTAGTCGTTTGCGTTGACTTCAGTCGCTTTTATTTTGTTGAAATACCCCTTTTTATCGACGCTGGTTGCGCGTCTAGCAGAAGAAGCGTGGCGGGACTCGTGTGGATTGTAGAGCGAATTTGCCATTGCTATCAGCCAATCACATTGTCGCGACGCTCGAATTCGCACAGATGAGTAGTGCAAAGTGCACCTTGGCTTCAACATCATGTCGTACGCAATCGTGTTGGAGATACCCTACAGGTCGTCGTGAGAGTACTGCACTGGTACTCTCACGACGACGACAGTGCTCGGTTGACGCAATGACCTGGCCCACGAGCGCAATACCGGTAGGAGGACCACTTCATCTTTATACATATCTCATTGCAACAACCACGACGACCTGCCGTACGAAATCCTCAAATTGGCGCCGGTCAAGTGGGCCAGCGCGCTCGAGCTCGTGTTCAACCACGCGCTCTTTGACCAGACAACGCTCACGCCGAACCAAGTCCAAGGCACGACGAGTTCTACTTGCACAAGAAGGCGATCGCGACTGCCCTGCCAACTACCGTCCGATAA
>NW_012156576.1:8157-13426 GCF_000151545.1 Saprolegnia parasitica CBS 223.65
TTTATCTATTGTAATAGAGGACCCAATTCAACAACAACAACCACGACGACGCAACAACATCAACGAGAAGCCGATTCCTCAGAACCAGAATGTGTTTTTCTTGAACTGAGTTATATTACATGCACTTATAAAGATATGGTGGACTTCCTAATGCGCTCGTGAGGCGTGGCCGGTGCGTCAGCGAGGGGCGTTAGTCAGTGGGTGTTCGTGGTCGTGATTCGAGATTGTGCGAGGGACCAGAGTGTGTACTTTGGCTGCTGTCGTGTGCAATGCTAGCCGCCGACACCTGGATACACTTGATGATGATGGTGGTGGTGCGGCCCTCCACACCACAAACTGGTTGACTGTGCTCACAATACCCTCGAGTCTCGATTCGTATCCAGTTGTGGCGCTGATGTCGGCGCGCGTAGCTCCGTAGCCATGTGATGGCGGTGCTGCCGTTGTGCTGTCGTCGTGTTGTCGTAAAAGGAGTGAGTATATTCGGAGCAGTCCCAATCGTTCTGGTACTACTGTCTGCTAGCACCGATTACCAAACCACTTGCAGCCACTTCGGCGAGTACCACCAGCTTCCCACCACCGAGTTCTACAGCATCGATCCAAGAAGCTTGCCTGCTGGGTGCTTCTTTCATCGAGCCTGATTCGTGGTAGTACACTCGAACAAGTCGTGGGCTACTCTATCGCGGCGCTTTTGTGTGCGCGTTCTCTGATTGCAACTCAGACGCGGGCACATGTACTTGGCTGTGCGAATTGAAGCGGGCTGCTCGAAACCGGTTGGTCGATGCATGCCCAGCCGGTACAACCGAATCGCACGTGTCCATCATGGTGGTCACGCGTGCGCGGCGGCGCAACCCTGAGACGCGCTGCACCTTCAAGCTCGACGCGCTCAAACGTGAGATCTACGACCTGCAGTGCACGATCGAGCGGCTCCGTCGGCGCCCGCTTGGCTCGGCGCTGGCCTGGGAAGACGTCGCCAAAGCGCTACAAGATGACATGCTGCGGCTCGTGGGTGAGAACCGCCGGCTCCAGCGCACCCAGCGAGCGTATGCGCGCTTCTACCACGTCGTGCATGCCTGCGCGCAGCTCAGCATCGACGTACATATCTACCTCTCTCTTTCACCCCGTCTGCATCATGGTCTGTGAACTATTAGCGCGTCCCGAGCGTGGCCGAGGAGACGTGGCGACACACGCAGCTGGTGTCGAGCGACCCGACGGCGCGGGCCCTTGGCTGCGAATGGATCCTCAACCAAGTGCGTTTTAACACCCGCCGCGCCATGAGTGCGTTTGCTTTTCCCGACACGAATGTCAACGTCGTCGACGTGCACGTGCATGTCCAAGACAACCGGCTGCAAATCCACGTGGCGACGCAGCACGTCGTGGCCTACTCGCTGCGTGAAGTCGCCGACGCCTACTGGACAGCCGAACAGTCGTTTGCGCGCCGGTTTGTCGGACAAGATGGCGACGACATGGACGAGCGCATCGAGCGGCTCTCAGACTCGATGCAATACATGCACGAAGCCCTCCAGTACGGTGAATCGAGCGTCTGTTATAACGTCCTCAGCGGCCGCTTTGATGACGCGACGACGTCGACGTTTGTCTTGCGGACCGTCCTCCACGACGAAGTGTACCCGGCGGCACCCATGGCGTGGGTCGTCGACACCAAGCAATGGTACGCACCTGCATATTGTGGCGAGAGCTCATGACGCCTAGGACGGTCGCGGACGCGCTGACGCCGCATGTGACGCGGTGCCGGACGTACTATGTCATTCAGCACCCAATGGTCGGCCCCAAGCAGACGCTCGTGACACTGGCCGAGTTTGGCAGCGCGTTGGGCCTTGAGGAACACGACCACCGCGACCTTGTGCGCGCTGTACAGGAGCGGTCGGCCGCCAACCACCGGCGGCAACGCACGAGCTTTCAGACCTACTTTGAGGGTGTCTTGCAGCGTGAGCGGGCCAATGCCATGTCACCGTAAGAGCGTGCCCCGGGGCACACGACTCCTTGGCATCGGTTCTAAAACCACGGTGCACGTTGCCATTTCGGTGCGCTCCATTTGGTAGTGGGACGCTAAATTATGCATCCGGCCTGTCGATCGCTCAAACTCAAAATAACATAAGTGCAAAGTGCACTTTCCAGTATAGGACGTGGCGTTTCAATCCAATTGCATGCAAAACTCAAAACTCAAAACAAAAAAATACACGTGGGAGAGACAGTGCAACCGGTCATCATTTACCCATGGTCGTCATGACGCCCGACGAAGCCGCGCCCAAGAAGCGGCGCATGACCATCAAGCTCCCGATCAAGCCGTCGCAGGACCCGCGGCTCGACCACATCAAGTCGAAGCGAGCGAAAGCCCTGGAGGGCCTCCGCCGGTACACGTACGAGCTCCAGGAGCAAGTGACCAAGCTCAAGCGCGGCCACGTCGCGATGCTGCCCTGGGACGACGTCGCGCTCGCGCTAAAAGAAGACATGCTTGAGAAGGTCCGCGACAACCGCGCGCTCAAGCAAGAGATGGAGCACCGCAAGCGACTCTGCCGCTTTCTCCACGAGTGCTTGGCCCGCGCCAGCCCCCTCGACGTACTATGCTTTGACTCTTGGATGACTGACGTCTCATGCGCCAGTAGGTGGTGCCGAGCCTTGCCGAGGAGACGTGGCGTCACTCGCAGCTCCTCTCAGGCGCCTCGCGCAACCTCGGCTGTGAGTGGATCCTCAACCAGCTCTATTACAACACGGAGCGTGCGATGGCCCATGTGCATTTCCCCGACGACCCGATCCAGCAGCTCGACTGCATTGACGTCAACATTATGATCACGGCCGACAACCTCATTCGCGCCGAAGTGATGTCCCAAGAGTACCTTCCGTACTCGCTCGAGCACGTCTCGGAGGCGTACAGCCTCGCGGCCGAGAGCTTTAGCAAGGCGTACTTGCGCAAGGTCGCGGGGTACCTCGATAGCACCCAAGCGACGTTGACGACCGACAACTTTCATTACGAGTCGATGGTCCAGCGCCTACACAGCTGCACGCTCAGCTACAACACGCTCAGCCGCTTCTTCGCTGCCGGGGATCGGTACGTTCTCGCGCTGCGGACGATTCTCAAGGACGAAGCCAACCCCGTGTCGAGCTCAACGTGGGTTATGAACACCAAGCAATGGTCGGACCAACGAGACTGGTCACGCAAAGCTCACGTATCAATGGTGACGTAGGGTCGTCATTGACCGGCTCGGGCCGCATCTGACGCGCTGCCGGACCTTCTATACGATCGACCACCCGTTCTCGGACGACACGGGGTATGTCCCAGTGTCGGACTTGGCGCGTCACCGCGGTCTGCCCTGCCATGATGACGACGCGGCCATTCTCCAGCGGCTACGTGCGTGGTTTCACGAGACGCATCACCTCCAGCGCAGCTTCTTTCAAATGCACGCGCGCTGTGTGGCCGACACGCTAGCTGCGCGACGCCCGCCGGCCGAAGGGTTTGATGAGTGGTCGGCTTTGATGAGCGACGCGATCTAGCGACGCGATCTAGCGAGCCTTCTTTGTCATTCTAACTTATTTCAAATTCTACTAGCGCGTTACTGTGTAGATGTCCTTTTCTTGTGTCAATCACTCAAACAAAGGCAGCAGAGAATACATTTAAAGACTTGTTTTGGGCGTTGAATCCAACGTCGTCTCATCTTCGATGTTGCGCAAGCAGACCTACCAACGCTGTAGCGACTCGAAGACGACACTGTCAGTGTGCAGCACCACGCCAGCAAAGTCGGCGTGTCTGCTCGCATCGTTAACTAGCCAAACACGCTTTCCACACGCAATCACACTTTCCACACGTAATGACTGATCCGTTGTCCCGACCTACTCGACTCGCGTTCGTCCACTGCAAGTCTCGGCACAAATCGCGCTGTGTCTTTCCACGCGCTGGTTGCATTTGGCCCAAAATAGTGTCTTGGTTGAAAAATCGTGTTGCTGCAGCAGAAGTACTGCTACATACCAAGGGTATACTGGTAATCAAGACAGCATCAGCCAATATGTTCGAGAGGCTTGTCCTGACGATTTGGTGTGATGGAATCCTAAAATATGAATGCCCTGGAAGTAATAGTACACAGGGGACACTCATCGTCTCTCGATACCTCGTGGATGTAGAAAAAGGGTTCGTAATTGCTCGCGCGATGCTTGCTCCGGGTCGTGTCGCCAACCGCTTGCAACACATCCGATCATCTGTCCCATCCAATCAATCAAACAATCCCTTCGCAGACGCTATGCACGTACGCATCGACGACTCGTTCGGCCGCCTCTTGGTTCACGTTTGCTTGTAAGGCGACCGAGCACGTCGCACCGCATATTGCA
This sequence comes from Saprolegnia parasitica CBS 223.65, assembly GCF_000151545.1. NCBI lineage: Eukaryota > Oomycota > Saprolegniomycetes > Saprolegniales > Saprolegniaceae > Saprolegnia > Saprolegnia parasitica. The sequence goes on from NW_012156576.1 coordinate 12,493, forward strand.
GTGTCGGCCAAGAGACGAGCAGCTGCCGACTTCCGCATGCCAGTGCACATAGCTCAAGCTTTTTTGAGGCACGGATTGCGTTGCAACTTTCTCGCATCGAGTAGTTATCACTCGGGAACAGGTCGGACATGGCTAGCAATCCGACAATTTCTACAGAAGGGCCTTTTGGATCAAAGAAAGGCGAGCATCAATAGGTCGGCAAAACCGGTGAAGTCGGAAAGATAATGAGCCACAAGCATTGCGCGAGCACCGTGCGATGTCCAACCGCGGGTTTCTGTAGAGGCGGCAAGGACATGGCGTATTTGTTTTAACGTGGCTACTATAGAAAGTCTGCGTATACCAACGGAGGTTAGGTTGAAGAGGCCAAGGATACGTTGACGGCCACGTGCTGCCGTTTCTCGTTTGGAATGGCCACGTGGGCGGGCGCCAAGTTGAAGCCACGCGCTTACCACTGGGTCATGAGTCATCTACGGAAACGTACAGTATGCAAATCTTCTGCCACGTCATGGGCCGCGGAGCAATCAACCGGCCCCTCGTCGGCCTCGATCGTGCGATTGATCGAGGCGATACCTTGTCCAGCCACGCTGTGCGATGTACGCAGGCAACTGCCTGCACGATCACGCGCGGTTGAACGTGGAGCGTCATTCTCGGTGCGGACAGGCCTCGTGTCCGTGTCAAGTGACACCAGCTGCCGGGCGCAGCATCAACATCGTCATAAACTGTGGGATGTTGGCGGCCGCCGCTTTCTTTTGGTAACCAGTTGAAAAACACACGAAATTAGCGTATTTTACGGTATGTTGTGTATATTTCTTCGCGCGATTGACGGCAAACCAGCAGCTTCACAAGCGATGCTATCGCCGTGGGTGCCATGAGTGTCTTTTCCACCGTGTCGACGCATCCGCGGATGTGTGGTACTACTTAATAGCACTGCGAC
>NW_012156576.1:13743-15459 GCF_000151545.1 Saprolegnia parasitica CBS 223.65
AAGCGCTTTGCAGACTATTTAAAAAAGGGAATTGTTCTATTAGTCCCTGGAGTTAAGACGACCAAAATACATGACAATAATAGGGAGACATTATTGTCGTATGTGGACGATGTACACATACACCGGTGTACACCCCGGTGGCGTCGGGGGTGATCGCGACGCAGCCTCTTCTTTACCAACTTTTTCCCTATTCCCAGACAGGCCCTTGGATCGAGAAAGAGGTAGCCGAACCAGGTTTCTTGGCAGTATCAGCTTCAAGATAACAGCGTTGATCGAGTCGGTAATACTAGTACGTCCCATGCTTCGAGCAGCCACAACTGCAGCCAACAAACGCAGCACTGTAAAGCTGCACACGACGATACACGTGTACATCGTCCGACGCGCTACCTTTCGCGTGAGGTCCGCACTCCCAGATGCGCATCAACATAGCCACGCAGCATAACCGAGCGCCGTCGCTACCGACTTCAAGGTGCACTAGGCCAGCGTCAAGGCGTGCGAGTATACCATCGACGGCAACACTTTAGACATCATGGCGAGGTAATAGCCAAAGCCTGCCACTGCTATTGGATGGGAAACGACGTAATTCTGCAAGTTGGTATCTCGACTCGGCCTCTCACAAGCGAGTCGAGACACTGCGTGCATGGCTCGCCGGGCGAGGATACAGTTTGCCCCACGCCACGCTTCAACGGGTCAAGGATGTCCTTTCTATTCGCGCGACAAGCTACATCACGTCCTGTAAACGTAATGTCGCGTTGCCCACGAATCCAATCGCTTTTATATGTCGCGGCGACGAGTCTGGCCTTTCTTACACTTGTTTGTATTATAGTATACAAAACATATGATCCGCGTATCTTGCATTCAGGCCAATCCAAATGCGTACAACCAAAAGGTGCATCACGTGATGCAAGCATGGTTGTTGGTCGTGGCGCGTCGGGCCAATTCGCCATCTCGCGAGGGCTGACATTGCACTTGGTGTAAGTATGCAACGCGCCCACGCCCTCGCTTTGGGCAAACCTATTTGTTCCAGTCGTTCACGGTCCGGTTAAAACGGCGACGATTGGTTTATTGCCCATTGTATCTTGAGCCACCAACGCGATCGATGGGTGCCCAGAGCCGTCATGTTTTCCAAGTCGCCGTGCTTGGCTGCCTCGTCGCCGCGGCGCTGTATGCTATGAAGCAGCGCAAGTCGATGACCGCCAAGCCGCCCAAAGCCCCGCGCAAGCCGTCCGCGGCGCGCGCCCAGTCGGACATTACGGACACGCAAATGGTGTACACGGAGCCGGAGCACATCAAGATTTCGCGTCGTGGGTCGGTCGGGCCCAATGACATCCTCGTCATTGGCGTCTGCGGTGGCACGGGCTCGGGCAAGACGACGTTGTCGCGCGCGATCATTGAAGAGATTGGGGAGGCCAACGTCTCGTATTTATCGCACGACTACTACTACCGTGACATCTCGAACCGGACCCTCGAGCAGCGTGCCCAGGTAGGCACAATGATCCCCCTCTTCTCAAGGTGCTCAATCGATGGCGTAGCACAACTTTGACCACCCGGATTCGCTCGAGACGTCGCTCTTGGTGCGCCACTTGGAAGCGCTCCGCGACGGCGTCACCGTCGAAGTGCCCATGTACGACTTTGCGACGCACTCGCGCTGCGCCGACACGCAGACCATGGTGCCCCGCCGCGTGATCCTCGTCGAGGGCATCCTCCTCTTCACGG
>NW_012156576.1:39600-62245 GCF_000151545.1 Saprolegnia parasitica CBS 223.65
TTCAATTTTCGCCCCGAGACTAGAAAAACGACCCGGAAATGGCGTCGGCGCCGGTCCTCACACTTCCGAAAGACCTCACGGCAGACGTCCCGTCGTCCGACATTTGCCAAGCCTTTGAGAACCTGAAGCGGCAGCACGCTGCGATCCACGACAAGCGCCTCCAGCTCTCGCGGAGCCTCGAGGCCGACCACGCCAACGACGACCGCACCCGGCGGCCCAGCGACGAGTACAACGAGCTCTTCGAGGGCAGTGGCGGCGGCGCCTCCAATTCGTAGACAGAGGCAGTGCGCTCATCTATTTAATATACCGTCCGCCGTGCGGACCTATTGTCGTCGTCGTCGTCCTTGCGCTGCTCTCAACAACCAAATCCAAGACTGAGCACCTGGTCGTGACGTGCCCTCCACGGCGTGCAGCCGCGCGGCTTGAAGTACCCCTGGACCAGATAGCCGCATGGTCACGATCAATGGAATAGGTCGTTGAACCAAGAAGAGAGGCGGGCGTCATCCTTTTGAAAGAAAACGCGAGATATTATGGAGTGGGTCAGTTTACAATTGACGCCATGACGTACACGTCGCTTGCGCTGCCGACCTCGATCGACGACCTCGGGCTTGTCATTGCGACCCTCAAGCAGCAGCGCATGCACTTGGACGAACGCCGAAACCGCGTGGTCCAAAGCATTCTGGAGCCTCCGACATCCAAGGCCCACGACGAGTTTGCTCGCCTCTTTGCCGACAACCGCATCCCGACGCCGCGGCACAAGAGCTCTGTATCAAGTCGATAGTGTACATCATCATTGTTGCGAGCATGTGTACCATAAGAGTTAACCCTCCCAGACCTAAGTGTTGTCAGTGCACTTTGCCAAACGACCGAGTCCACCGAACGCGAGGGCCGCAAGGCGAAGCGAGAACGAAGACCTGGCAAGGTGCATGTCTTGTCCGACAGGCCATCGAGAAGAGGAATGTATCGCAGCGCATCCCACGATAAAGATTGCTTCCAAGTGCAGTGGTGGTACCATGAACCCACCGCGGCGAGACTGCATCCATATGAAGACCCTGGTTACTAGTAATCTAGTAGGCGTCCGGTGGCGCCCTAATCGGGGGCAGAAAAACCAAGAATGTGGATGGCTAGACTTGGTGGCTGTTGTGCCAAGCACGGCCCCGATTACACCGCGTAGCTACTCTTTCCCATCGACTGTCGACCACGTCTCTGGGCGTCGACGGCCACGTACACACATAGACCGGACGGCAGAATCGGCGTTCTTTTTCAAGGACACGACGTTGAGCCACGTTGCAGAACCGTTATTCCGCTGTTACATATCAGGGCTGTCCACGGGAATTCACTTGCTGGAGAGTAAGGGCCGTTTTCTTCATCTGCCCGCGGCGAGTGTGTTCTGCGCCTTCGTGGGGCACATGCGCAAGCTCTGCAAGGGTGAGGTCTTTCGTCATCGAGTGGGATGCACCGTTCCCGTAAGCAATCTGTATACTGGTACTGATAGCCCCTTCTCGTCTCTCCACGCACCTGCAGCGTGCGACGTAGCCACGCAGGTGGGCTGCAACCTTGGCGAGCGCACTTGCCCAAAAGCTTTGCTTTTCATGGCCCCAACTTCAAGAAGCTTCACTCGGATCGGCACTGCTCAATGAGCCAGCGACGCGCCTCATTATCGCCGCTCCGAGGTGGTGGCCATCGCACCGGCAGCCGCCTTACAGACTGCGTGCAGAGCAAGGTACCCAGGCATGCCCCCGTGCTGCATTGCACGATTGCAGCTTTCGCCCAAGCATCGAGGCATGCCACTTGCGCCCATGCATGGCCATGCGCTAAACGTGTTGACGCGCCGATGCATATGACAGCACAACCGAGCTGCTTGACCGGCGCGACGGCCCACCTGCCCATGTTGCAGCTTGCCGTGACCAGCATGCGAATATGCGATATGAGAGGTTTTCAAATATGTATTCTCACAGTATTGGTCGCGCCATACGATGTGATTGGCCGAGGTAAACCATTGGTCCAAGCCTGTTTCGCGTCTCTCTTGATTAAAGTATATACTTTGCCCTTCAGTTAAGTCCCGTGGATCGTACAATGCAAACATTTTATTCTATACTTGATATGTGTATGTGGGTGCGTGAAATGCGAATAAAAACAGCCGTGATGGCGGCCGCTTTTGGTTGGTGGAGGAGGTGCTATCGTCGTCCAAGCTCTCAGGGGTGCCATTATTACTTCTTTTGCAGGGTTTAATAACATGGTGTCTCTGAAGCTTCAGAAGCGGTACGAAGATGCTCGATCCTGCGGTGGAGGCTCATGAGGCGTGCGACGTAGTTTGGCCGCGTCGGTCCTCAAGTGCGGCAAGCGCAAGGTCTGGCTCGACCCCAACGAGTCGACGGAAATCGCGCTCGCCAACTCGCGCCAGAACATCCGCAAGCTCGTCAAGGATGGCTTCGTCATCCGCAAGCCGCAGGTCATCCACTCGCGCGCTCGCTTCACCAAGCGCAACGAGGCCAAGCGCAAGGGCCGCCACACCGGTATCGGTAAGCGCCGCGGTACGGCCAACGCCCGTTTGCCGTTCAAGGTCATCTGGATGCGCCGCATGCGTGTGCTCCGCCGTCTCCTTCGCAAGTACCGTGATGCCAAGAAGATCGACCGCCACATGTACCACGACCTGTACATGCGTGCCAAGGGTAACCAGTTCAAGAACAAGCGCGTCTTGATGGAGGTCATCCACAAGCTCAAGTCGGAGCACATCCGCGAGAAGGCCCTCAAGGACCAGTCGGAAGCCCGCAAGGAGAAGGCCCGCAACGCACGCGACCGCAAGGCCGGCAAGGAAGTCGCCGACAAGCAGTAAGCGACCACTTGCGTCGTCCCTGCGATTACACCACCCTGCTAAGACACAATACAGCTCTTGAGCAAAAATCAGATCTTATTGCATCACGCCGTCGAAAGAGCTGACTCAAGTCATACGCTGGAGCTTGACCCCATGTGCGATCTTTGGCGAACGACAATGTACTGCCAAAGTGCCACTCACTCTGCGCCACGATCGCACGGGCGTGCGGCTGCATCTGCGGCTTGTCGACGAGGTGGTCACCATTCCATTGCACCACGCACGCAAGCCCACCAGGATTATGGGCCAACAAGATGCGTCTTCGTATGGATGCCTCGTATGGGCTTTTGCAGGGTGACCAAAAGCGGCAGCAACCTCCGAGAAGACAACGAATAATTAGTGTTGGCATTACGAGTGGGTCGTCGTGCAGCGAGGGCGGAAGGCCATCATACTGGGGCCCTCGGTGCGCGTTAAATAAGCAGCGATCTTGGGCTCGCAAAGAATCGCCTTGTAGATGGCTTGGAGCTTCGAGTACTTGTCAAACGGGATGCGCAGGACGTTGCAAAAGCGCAGAAGGACGTTGTGGATCAAGTCGAAGAGGTAGACATCGAGCCAGGAGATGGTCGAGAAGAAGCTGCCATCGCCGAGTGCTTCGTCCTCCAAGTGCTCGAGCAGCTGCGGAATCCGCCGTCGCGCCCGCCGCAGCCGCTTCGCGCGCAGTACGGCGCAGCCGTCCATGTACAGCACCACGAGCAGCGTGACCATCGTGTCGTGGACGAGGCCTGCAAAGTGGTCGATGCGAAAGGCTTCGAGCGGGTCGTCCGGGTAGAGGCCGACGCGCTTGGCGGCGTAGCGCGCGATCGCGAGGCTGCAGCCATACGTCTCCCCCTGGACTTCAAGCGTCGGGAGCGATCCAAACGGCAGGCGCAGCTTGGGCTTGAGGTGCGGGTACAGCGCCTTGGGAATACGCTTGTCTTGGAAAGGCACGTCGCCGATGGTGAAGAGGAGCCGCGTGATCTCGGCGCGGCCAGGGATGTCGAAGTACCGCAGCACGAGGCCACCGGCGTCGGTCATCTGCGCGCGGGTCCACTTGTTGAGCAATGGTCGGCGAGACGCCGCCGTAGCCGGCTCGTTCGTTCCTTCTGGCCTTCATGCGAATTCCGAAGCTGGCCGCGACAGACCGCATTTTATCCAATCACAACACATGACGGTCACGTGCCGAAAATAACAGCCGTGCACAACTTGTCGTCGGCGGCCGTGACGGGTGCGCAAGGTGGCCACGCCGACGAGTGTCAAACGATCTGCGTACGAATGTGCCGTTTGGTGTGGCGAGTAGTGTGTGGAAGCTATGGCTATAGGATGCGAGCGGATGCGTTGACCGCTCACCACGTCATATTTGAAGTTGTTGAAGTTGATGTTGGAACCGAGAAGCGGCTTTGGGTTGATAGACGACCAAGTACTGTACTATTAGTTCCAGGTGTACTAGGGAACGAGAGCTTGCGGGGTTGTATTGTAGCTTAGGAGACCAGACTATTAACGTCAATTGAGAGCCATGAGGGCTGGTGTGCGACGGTTCGCATGGCCACCCGTTGGTCGCGGCATGGCAAGTTCGTGCGAAGACCCGTGCTTTGATAGCGAACTATGGTAGCGTGGGCAGCGCACTCTCGACGTCAACTGAAGACCACTGCAAATACCTTGTGGTAGCGATGATGGAAGCCCATAGCGATTTGATTGCGAGACGCCCGCCAAGGCGGCGGCCCGCGAACCACACCCGCAACTTGATTACGCCACGCCGAATTCGGCACATGCCGAATATATCACCGGACCGGCCACGGTCCATGAAGCGCCAGCGACCAGCCGACGCCGAGACGTCGTTGCTCTGCATCTTCATCTTCCTCGACGTCCCGTCGCTCTCTCATGCAGCGCTCGTGGCCAAGGGCTGGGCGAACGCCGTCCGCTGCCTCCACGCGCAGCGTCGCGCCGACCTCTCGAGCGGCGGCGAGCCGCGGCCTGTGGCGGTGCGTGGCGCCGCCGGGTACCCGTCTGGCTTTGCGTACCGCGCCTCGACGCGTCTGCCTGCTGGCCACGACTGGCCGATGGATGCCACGCGGACGATCGATGTCTACGTGACCAAGCACGCGGCCAAAGGCTGGGCGCTCCACGCCGCGCATCCGATCGCGCCCGGCGCGTACCTCGGCGAGTACGCTGGCGACATCGTGCGCACAGGCGACATGGACCGCACGTCGACGTACATTGTCAGCGTCCGCGAAGAAGCGAGCGACTGCGTGCTGCGCACCAACGTCGACGCCGGTCGCGTCGGCAACTTCACACGCTTCATCAACCACGCCTGTTGGCCGAATGCGACTCTGGATACGTATCGCCGATCCGATCTGCGCTGCGTACTGCCGCGGCTCCAGATTCGTGCGCTGCGACAGATTGAACGCGACGACGAGATCACGATCGACTATGGCGTCGCCAGCGGCGTCGGGCACGCAGTGTGCCACTGCAGTAGCGCCAACTGCGCCGGCCGCCTCCCGTTTGACGCAAGCCTGTAGTACAGCGTGTAGTACAGCGTTGAATTCATCGCCTCGATTTCTTATTGACGCTGGTGGGACGGCGGCGCATTTTCGCTTTTGTCGACAGGGTCAACCAGGCGGCTACAACCTTTGACCCATGGTTCGCGCATCCGAGCCAACTGCCACAGAGAGAAAAGAAGCGGATGAGCTTGCAGACATGGGAAGTATGTCGCTACCCACCGCGTTTTCCCGCGATGCTACTCGCAGTACAGAGCAAATGCGTCGACGGAAGACCCGTGCTTCCGTCGGTCACGGTCAAGGGTACATCAATTCAATTGAATTTGATGTACCCTTGTTGAACCCTTGTTGAATCAATTGAATTTATGTACCCTTGGTCACGGTCGAGTGATTTGATGTGATTTCAAGCCACTGTATCTTGCAAGTGCAATCTGCACCTGCAAAGCAGCACATTCTGTATTGAATCCAAGAGCGAGACAAGATGGCTGCGGCTCTAGGCCACGATCGTTGCGGTCGATGCAAAGTACGTCGACAAGTCGCTCAGCGCAACGACTTGCTGACGGCGTTCGAGGAGGTGCTTGACGGTCGCTTGGGCCTGCGTCAGCTCGTCTTCACCAAGCAGCACCGCATATGCGCACTGGAACCCGTCGGCCATCTAAAAATGTCCGACACATTATTGTCATCCATACACTGGATCATTGGCGTCCGTACCTTCATTTGCTTTTTCATGGTCGAGCCGTCGCAGAAATGCACAATGTGGCCGGCATCGCGCAGCGTCTGTCCACGAGCATCATGACAAGATGTACACAGATGAAGGACAATATTGTACCTTGGTGACGCGCAACGCGTGGTCCCGGACGGCCGACGCATCACCCGACGCGATCGGCACCACCTACTCGGGGATATCAAAATGCGCGATCGAGAGAGAAAGCGGGTTCAAACCGCAATTGTGGTGGGCGAGTGCGGTGTCATTTCGCTCAGCAGACAGAGCCGTTCGACGCCGGCTGCCCACCCTAGTAGCCAAAAAAGTGTACGTGAATGTGAGCTCTTATCGGTGACGACGGGACGTACCGACGCAGGCCGTGGGCGGTCCACCGAGAGTGGCCACCAAGTCGTCGTAGCAGCCGCCAGCCAGCACCGCAATGCCCTTGGCGCCTGTCTCGGGCTTGAGCTCCACAAACTCAAATACAGTGTGGCTGTAGTAGTCCTAGTCGAGTGTTTTGAAACATCACGAAAAGGATGGAGCAGAGTGGGAATTGAACCCACGACGTACGAGCCCACGCACGAGACCGTCGTTGAGGTGCGAGTTGATGTTGAGGGCAGCCAAGTGGCTCTGGACGGCGTCGAAACGCTAGAATGACGAGTGGGTAACATGACGATATGTCTGTGGCCTTGACAAGCACCTTGCGCGCGTCGTCCGAGAGGTGCTGGTGCAGACGCGGCGCGGACGCCAGAATGCGCTGGTCGTTTTCGCACTTGGAGTCGAGAATACGAAGGACACTACCGCGCTCGAGGCTACAAACATGGCATTGACGAGTTTGTTGGAGAGGATCGTTGCCGGTACCGTTGCTGGCTGTCGACTGAGAGCTCGCTCTGATACTGCACCAAGAAGGCTTCCAGCACCTTTCGGTAGCGCTGACGACTAGGCATATAAGATCAAAGTGACTGCGTGGCGCCAAATCGAGCGCGATACCTGTCGTGGCAGCCGAGCGTGTTGATCTCGAGCGAAACGCGGTCGGCGAGGCCCAAGCGCGCGAGGCTGTCGCGCGCGAGCGCAATCACTTCGACGTCGGTTGTCGGACCCGCCGAGCCAATGTGCTCGACCCCAAACTGCTGGAACTCGCGGTACCGGCCGCGCTGCGGCCGCTCGTACCTGCATCCATCGTCATGTACGAACCTCGCGTTCGCGCGTACCGAAACATGCTGCCGTGGTAGTAGACCTTGTGCGGTCCATTGTACTGGAGGCCACTGCTGATCATCGAGCGAATGACGCCTAGGATCGCGAACGTGAGCCTCGATGGCGCGCGACGAGTCCTTTCTACCGGCGGTGCCTTCAGGCCGAAGCGTCAAGCTGTTCTGCGAGTTATCTTGAAACGTGTACATTTCCTAGAGACAGCGATTCGCTGCTTGCGATAAGTTGGCGATCCGCGCACCTTCATGACAATGTCCGAGCCGTCGCCGAGCGACCGATGGAAGAGGTCCGTGGGCTCGATCGTCGGCGTCTGGACCGGCGAAAAACCGTAGCGCTTGGCCGTCGACGCCAGCGCGCTCGTCACATGCAGCTGCTTCTGCAGCTCTGTCGGCCAGAGGTCCCGCGTCCCGCGCACACCGGCGAGCACCTTCTTGGCTTGCTTCATCCTGCGACTTGGACGATTGGTGCTTGTCTTGCCTGTGATTGGACAATATTCTATTTCATGGCCTCTTTAATTGTGTGTGAAGCGTGAAATAGTGTATGACCAAGCAGGGAACATTTGTCCACGGAATCCCTCTACAAGGCATGCAAGATATTCATACGGGTGGATCATCGCGAGAAAGATAGATAGATAGATAGATAGATAGATAGGACGTCTATTCACATTTGGTCTAGCAATGTGAATACGGTTAGGTAGCGCTGGGTTCGATCCCGCGGTGTCAATCTTGTTGCTGGAATCATGACGGCAGGACGAGTGACCGTCTACTCTGTTGGGTCCCGGAAGCCAAAGGTGGATCTGTGCTGACTTCATCTAGGTCTTGCGTTAGACTCCATCGTGCCAATAGAAACTATACCAAGGGGATGGGATAACGACAAACTCGGTACAGCGACATGACGAAAGAACGGTGACGTCGACACAACCAGCGACGCAACCAGCAACACATCTCGACATCCTCCATCGTCATTCTTCAAAGATGCTTGCAACCGAGACGGCCCTCTATGCCTTGGGTGCGATGATGTTTCTCACGTTTCCAGCGCCGTACCTTCTCGCCTCTCTCTACACGCTCTGCACCGGCATGGATGTCATCTCGCGCGTCTCGTGGACCGACGACGTCCAAGCCCAATGCACCAACGCGCTCGCACCGCTCCAAGCGTCGATGGCCCACCACTTGGCTCGCAGCTGGTCAAGCTCCAGCTACTTTACTCTACTCTGCGCGACGTGGTATGTGCTTCACTTGGTCGTTGACCTCCCAGCGTATGTCGAAATTGGCGTCTTGGTCCTCTGCGCGCCGCCCGCCTGCGACAGCGCCTACCACAGCTTCTTGCGTCGGCGAAAGGAGCTTGAACGGATGCAGTGGGTCGTCGTGCGCGACTCGATGACCCAAGTCCAGTCGGCAGCGCAGACGGCACTCGACGACATGACGAAGACCAAGACCAATTCACCGAGTGGACCCAGAAGAAATGACTGATAAGAAACAAATACGTTGCCACGCAACGAGTCCTTCCTTGCCCGTGAGCAGGGCAAACTACATGCACCGTGGACATGCGCATCGGTAGCCAAAGGACCGTTGTACTAGTGGTGCTTGCAGCCGCCCTACCCCGAACTCGTTCTCTTGCTTTGAGACTCGGTTGCCAAGGCGGCGCACTTCCGAGACGAGTGATACGACAACGCGACAACCGATTCTGCACAAGTGCTGGGGTGTTTCCTGCAGCTCCAAGTACGCATCGTAGCCGACACCATCGCGGTTGGGCACGCGGTTGCCCTCGACGCCACTTCCCAGCACCCGCCAGTTTGTCGCTGCGCCCGTCACGATGGTCTCGATCGTGCAGCGTGTTCGCACCGCCATGGACCCGCGTTGGTGCTGCTCCCATTCGTCCGGAACGTAGACAACGTATAGCACCGTTCTTGCCAGCCGTGCTTGCTTCGATGGAGTCGTGCGACCTCCCTCACCTTTGATGTCGCCTTTGATGCAGGGTCCGTCACTGACAAGCTCCCCGAGTTTTACATGACCGCGCGTCACTGGCGTGGCGTCCGTGGTGGTCTCGTGCGCACCCGACGAACCAGTATCCTCGATCTAGGGTGTAGTACATGGACGCAATACTGAATTTATGAACCCTTGCACTGGTGTGCACAAATGACTGGAATGCACGGATGTTGATGCGAGTGCGATTACGAATCTCCTCACGGGCTACACCACGTGCCTCGTCGACAAGAGCTCATTGGCTCGTCGTGCGGCGGTGATGCTAACGACGACCGGCGGACGACGAACTACACGCCACCGACAAACGCCATGCACGCGGTGCTGCTGGCTCTGGACCGCCGCCTCTTGCCACCGCTCGTATCGCGCTTCGTTGCCGACCTTGTGGACAAGGTTGTCGGTGACGATGATGACGGCGACATGCGACTCTAGTCTAGCACCACACCCGAGGCGTGCTCTACCCGACGATTCGTTTCTTGGATGCCAAGTTCCCGAAAAAGTATGCATCAAGTCGCGAGGCGCAGTGGCTCGTCCGATGCTCACGGCGGCGGTCGCGTTCGGCTGTGTCTACTGTACGGGCACGGAAGAGGCCCGCGGCTGGCGGACTCCATGCGATGCGATACGGTGTGCCTTGCGTACCTCGACGAAAAGCCATCGACCACCAAGCGAGCTGCGGGGCCGTGGACGGCTGGCACCAAGTGGGCCAAGACAGAGTATAACGAGACCACAGATCTCCTTTCTCACGAGGTAGAGTGCCTCTATCGCACGATGGTGAAGTATGAGTTCACTCCATTTTTTAGCTCACTTGCATGGATTGGATGTGATGGTGTTGCCCTGGTGACGTGATTTGGTCGATTTGGAACGAGCACGTCACTTGATGGAGCCACCACATTGGAAAAAGATCATGTGCAGCGGTCACGACTGCTGGAGATGCGACGCCTCGTCGTCGGCGTCGATGTAAAAACGACACAAAAAAATGCTGTCGCTGCATGCGGCCACGTCACTGCGTCCACCACCAAGATCAGCAAAAATAGCAAAAGATAGACTATCAAGAACGACGACTATTAACTAAACGAACCGATGCACAAACTAGGCTATGTGGTCATCGGGGTGGAGGCGGCGGTGGCGAAACCATTGGCACTTTTTGAGGCATTTCTGGAACGACCGCTGCAGCGCGAAAAACGAAATGAGCGTGCACATGGCCATGAAGAGGATAAACTTGTACTGCATGCCCGTGTAGATTTGCTGCTCGTGCTCGCGTCGGTAGTGTTCCTTGTGGTGCTCGAGCTCCGCTGCACCCATGGACGGCAGAAACGCTTGCAATTGGGACGCACAGGCCGTCATGCCATCGCACGCGAGCTGCGTGGTGTTGCCGTCAATGCTGTAGATCGTGATCTCGGCCGTCGCTTCAGTCGCGCACCGGTCGGCGATGTGGTGCACGCAGGACGCGAGTTCTTGGAGCCCAAAGCCATCGCGGACGCACGTCATGGACGGCGGCGGGCAGTCGACGAGGAAGGGCGTGAGCCGGTTCGTCGGGTCCTCCGTGCCACCACGGACATTATTCGTGGCCGGCGCGTAGGCGTTGTATGTTGGGAAAAAAATGTGTCCGACGAAATGCACAAACATCGTGAGGCAGAACGCGAGCTGGACAATGCTCCAGAGAAGCCCGCACGACTTGGCGACCGGTGGGCCGGCGTCGTCGCTGCTGTGGCTCCGGCGTCGGTGGTCGTGGCGGCGGCACGGTGGCATGGGCGCGACTGTCGTTGCGTCATGCGATGCTGATGTGGCGGGCGAGCTCGCAATCGGCAATGGTCCATTGGGATACTTGAGGTCGACGGGAATGCGAACCGGTCGCTTCCGGCCGACGACCGGCGCTGCGTTGCGCTGCGGCGTAAAGTACGTTTGGTACCGGGGCACTTCTGTCATCGGCGGCGCGGACGGCGTCGGAAGGAGCAAGTCGAGGAGCTCGGCGTCGTCGGCGTCGTCGTCCATGAGTGTATTCCAGAGCGTCGCCTCGGTCGACGGCGGCGGCGGTGCAAAGTCGCACGTGCTGTTGGTGATGAGGTCGAGCACCTCGCTTTGAAAGAGCGCATCAATGCAAAGCGACTCGTCGTCGTCGTCCTTCCAGTCGGGCGTCGAGGCGGGCGTCGAGGCGGGCGCCAGCATTTGCCGCTTGGGGCGGCCAGCGCCTTCGTCCGACGACGGCGACGACGGCGCGGTCACCGACGACGATGGCGAGTGCGGTCGCTTCTTGGCGACAACAATTGGCACGACGGGCGACTCGGTCTTGGAGCGGCGTCGGCAGTGGACCGTGAACGGCGGTGACGCGAGCGAGTCGACGCATTGCCCAAACGTCTCGCTGACTTCTTCCAGGAGATGCACGCAGAGAACGTGTTCCCGGTCTGACGTGTGCTTGTTGCTCATCCAGCCATAGTGCCAGCCCTTCTTCGCCGGGTTAAAGTAGTATGACGTCTGCATGGAGTGGCCGGCAAAGTAGGGCACAAGCGGGTCTGCGTCCTTGTTGGCCTGCGCGCGGAGCGTCTCGAGCACATACATGTGGCCGATCGAGAGCGTACTCTGCGGCGCGCCCTTGAAGACCGGCACGAACTCGGCGAGGAGGAGGTACGACTTGGTCGCGTCGGACGCGTCGAGGTGCACGGCGACAGGCCCGCCGCAGAAGCCCGTGGCCGCGTGCAGCCCGTTGCAGCAGTTCGGAAAGCAGCGCAGGTTCTTCTGCCCGCCCTTCTTGTTGTTGCGCTGGTATGTTGGCCGGAAGACCGCGGTCGCATCGAAGCGAAGGAGCCCGGGCGACGAGGCCATGCAGCTTGGACTTGCAATTTGCACACAAATTCAGACCACGAGGGTCTGTGGTAAATTTGGCATCTGCCGATTTTAATTTGCCGGCACAAGATTGGCTGGCGTCGTGAATTTCGACCAATCATCGATGGGCATGGCTGCAGGCACATGTACGCCCACCAACGTATGCGCCGCGTCCTTCGCACCATGGCCGATGTAGCACCACAGCGCCGAGCCCAAGCACTTGGGTGCATCGAGGATAGTGCGGTAGGTGTGTAGGCCTAGCGTACTTTGCAGCAGCGACGTCGGTGCATGCAACGAATGACAAGGAAGGTGGGCGACCGACATTCCGACAAATGTGCTCGTCGATGACCATCATTGTGGCTCCTTTAAAATACATATTGCAGTGTTCGGTTCCCGCGCAAAAAATGTACCCGCAGTTCTGCGCATTTCACCATGGGAATGAACACTACATGCAGTCAGACCTCTAGATATGAGCAGGACGAGGCGGACGCAACATCAAAAACTGTCCGTCTCGGGTGCTAATAGCCTGTAAGAGGACCTCGTGTCTCTGCAGTCATTGAGGTAATAGAATCTGACCGTCGTAGATCACGTGTCCCATTGCTCTGGCTGCTTCTGTACGCGGCGCAGACGCTGTGAACAGCGCTTCCTAGCATCAGAGTGATTGTACAGATACGCACGGGATCGAACTCCAACACCAGGCATAAATGCAACGAGAACTTATTTTAATAGCTGTACAATTACACCTCTCTTTATTCCATGCATCCCTTTAAAACCTATTGTATGGTCGGTTCAGGGGTAAATACTAGCTATGCATCACCCCTGGGTCGCGTGCTTCGTCGTTCTCCGGTGTGGATGGGATGAAAATGGATCAGTCCTACTTTTCGGGGGTTCCGAATGGTTTGCGGCATATGCCAAACTTATAAAGACGCCATGGGATTGGCGGAAAAAGCCAGCGATATAGGCCAATCGGTAGTGGGCTGGCAGTGGCAAACCTGCGGCTTCCATCCGACTGCTTGCCCCATGTTCTTCCTCAAGCAGCTCCGCCGGGAGCTCCTCCTGCACCCGATGCACTTTGGCCCGAAGCTCCATGACATCATCCGCCTGCGCCTCATCGAGGAGGTCGAGGGCACGTCCCTCGGCAAGTACGGCTACGTCATCGCGGTCACGGAGGTCCGCGACGAAGACATTGGCCAGGGCGTCATCCAGGACAACTCGGGTTTCGTGTGCTTCGACATTGCGTACCGCGCGATCCTCTTCCGCCCGTTCAAGAACGAGGTGCTGGACGCGGTCGTGACGGTCGTGAACCCGCTCGGCTTCTTCGCCGAGGTCGGGCCGCTCCAGGTCTTTGTGAGTCGCCACGCGATGTCGACCGACTTGACCGAAGGCTACGACCACGAGAACAGCGCGTGGATATCGCAAGACCGCGAGGTCGAGATCCGCAAGGGCGTCGGCGTCCGCCTCAAGATCATGGGCGTCAGCATCGACGTGACGGAGATCAACGCCATTGGCACGATCAAGGACAACTATTTAGGCGTCATTTCGGCCGACATGTTTTAGCGCCATACAACATGCTCCTTCCTCGTTGTACACATGCATTGGCCTCTTTGCCTCCTATTGCCATGTAGCGCATGCACGGCCGTCTGCTACCTCTGCTATCCGTGCCAGCATCATCGCATTTGCCCCATGCAACACATTGAAATCGCAGGCGAAGATACGACAACGAGAAGAACTATCATATGTACGATCGGTGCAATCGTTGCTAGCTGCGCTGCCACGGCCAGCCCGCGCCGAGGCGGCCACGCACGTCTTCCATGGCACCATCGTCCTCGGAACTCGCGGCGCTGGGGGTGTCGACCCACGTGGCCTTGGCCGATGCGTCGACATGGGGCTTTGTCGGGCCGACCGAGTTGACGAGCTCGCGGACGTGCTGCATCTGCGAGTTGCCGTACGCGATCGCTTGCTTGACGAGGCGCTCGTCCGTGAGGTCCTTGGCCTCTTCGAACTTGGCACGGATGCTCTTGCGCAGGTCGTTGCGCGCGGGCGGGGCCAAGGGCGCGATCTCGCGCAGGTAGAGCCGGTACTGCTTCAGCACTTGGCTCCGGTTGATGAAGTAGCCAAACGACAGGAACGGCTTCTTGGCGGCCATGGCGCAGCTTTCCGACTCGCCTGGGCTCGCTCGATGGTCTGCGTCGAATATTATTATTCCGTCTTTCGTCATCGAGTGCGATACATAACTAGGGTATTGCATGTATTTTTATAGTGAAATAAAATACGGTTGTCGCGACGCACCGAGATCCGCACACTATTTTCGACCAAACGCCGGGGCCGCCACGAAGCCCCTCGAACGCCGTTTTGAGCGACTTGGTCGTCGCTGTCACTACAAGCAGTGCCCTCACCCGAGTAAGCACAGTCCATAGATACCGTTGCTATCGCGGGTATTGTAAGCGCGGCGGGCGTACCATCGACACTAGTATTAGCACTCTCCAAGGCGCCGGCATTAACGCTGCCGAGGAGTGAGGCGTGGATCTTGTAGTTCAAGCTACAAGCAGTCGGCACAAGCTTGTAGCATCCAAGCTTCGCACCTACAGTGCGATGTCGAAGCGTCAAGCAGGTCTCAGTGATGATTGCGCCGACTACCATTTGCATCCAGGCTCGGCATCAATTACGCAAAGCGACGACAGCCGCCGCATCGCAGCGTTCATGTGCAAGGCTATACCATCCGCTCGATAGCATGATTCGCGCTCTACAAGAGAATACTGCGGTGCAACGTCGTTGTCTCGGCGTCGTACATACAGTATATGCGTCTATTCGGTATGAAATCGTGTGAATGTTCATTTCAAAGAGGGATTGAGCGGAAAGTTCAGTGGCCAGAGGGAAATCACTGATTGGTGCTTTGTATGTTGTGCAAATTGGTTGGATGTTGCTTCAAGAGGAAGAGGCCGGTTGGCTGGTGGCAGTCAGAGGGAAATCTACTATCCAACAGGTAACATCGACGTCTGCATGGACGACGTGCGATGCTCATGCGCTAAGTAGAGACTCCAAGATGGCTATTGAACCCACCCTTGCCGCTTTGGCCAAGAAGACGAACTGCGAAAAGCAGATCTGCCGTGTGTGCTACGCGCGCCTTCCGCCGCGTGCCACCAACTGCCGCAAGAAGAAGTGCGGGCACTCGAACCAGCTCCGCATCAAGAAGAAGATCAAGTAAATGAGTTCGCCCCATTCACTCGACGCTTGCGGCGTCTTGCGCTCCAAGACGATCTCTCGTTGCTGTCGGTACGATCGCGCGTCGCGCGTAATATACGACTCTGATCTTTTCCCTCGCCTGCCATGTCTACCGTCGTTCTCTTTTCTTCGACCTGGCGTCCACAGGTTGCGCGCCGGCCATTAGCCTTGAAACGAAACCAATGCAAAGGGCCACGTCACGACGCATGACGATGCGAGATGCGACGGAGCGAAAGGCCACTGTGGAGGCGCATGGCCGTATAGACCAAGGCCAGCATGAGCGGTCGCTTCTGCGTTGCGTGCTAGGCGATGGGACTGCGACGAGACGATGTGCAATGACAACTACGGAACGAGACCATTGGACCATGTGAAGGGTCCCAAGAAAATCTTTCCGTGGACCACTGCCAACGCCCAGCCCGTCACCACTTCTATGACTTGGTCAGCTGGCATGTCATTAGCGTCTGCCATGATGAACCACGGGCTCTCATGTAGCTGCAAGCAGAGAAACAGCGTTGGAACTACCGGTACCTCGCGTGAGATGGAGAGGCTTGCGGAGCTACTACGTGCGGACCAGCTCATTGACGCGTCGTCGTGACACGCACCGCTCCAGCACGTGTACCAACTAGCCAGGCGACGTAATCGGCGCAGCTGGCATCCGAACAAATGAGTCGACAGCTCCTGTCGCCAGCATCCTCCGTGCTCTGCGCTATCTGTCGAAACATGATGGCATGGACGATGGATGACGTGCATGCGATGAGAGACACTGGTTAATGCTAGTAGTGAGTTGCATTAGGTGGTGTTGCGTTTACTTAGCTACGACGACCCGTCACGCGGGTCCAAGCAGCCACGGCGACGTCGGGTTGAACCATTTAGTTCGAGCCGACAGCGTAGACGCGCACGATACCGTCGGTGTAACCAGCGAAGAGCGAGGCGCCGTCGGCCGACCAGCAGAGCGAGACGCAGTGCGGCGGGAGCGACTTCTTGCCGACGGCCTCGAACTCGGGCACGATCTCGTCGACGACGACCTTGGACTCGAGGTCCCAGATCTTGATGCCCGACGACGTGGCGGCGCAGAGCCAGTAGCGGTTGGGCGAGAAGACGAGGGCGTGGATGATGTCGCCGGCCTCGAGCGTGTAGAGGCGCTTGCCTTCGTTCAAGTCCCAGAGCATGGCGACGCCGTCCTTGCCACCCGAGGCGCAGAGCGACCCATCGGGCGAGACCGTGACCGTGTTGAGGTAGCCGGTGTGGCCGCAGAGGTTGGTGCGGAGCTTGCAGTTGGTCAAGTTCCAGACCTTAACGAGGCGGTCCCAGCCGCACGAGACGATGAGCGGGTTGGCCGACGAGGGCGAGAAGCGGACGCACGAGACCCACTCGGTGTGGCCTTCCTCCGTGATCGTGTACTTGCACTCACCGAGCGTGTTCCAGAGCTTGATCGAGCGATCGCGCGAGCCCGAGACAATCTGGCGGTTGTCCGCCGAGAAAGCCACCGAGAGCACATCCTTCGAGTGGCCGACGAAGCGGCGCGTCGTGATGCCCGTGTTCAAGTCCCAGAGGCGGAGCGTGCCGTCCCACGAGCCCGAGAGCGCGAACTGGCCGTCCGACGAGATGACCACGTCCTCGACGAAGTGCGAGTGGCCCTGGAGGCGGCGGCGGGCGAAGCCGTAGTTCTCGAGGTCCGACGAGTCGCCCGTGAGCTGCCAGACGAGGATCGACTTGTCGCGCGACGCCGTCACGATCATCGAGGGGTTCTCGCGCGACGTGGCGATGGCCGTCACCCAGGCCTTGCCGTGACCGGCGAGCGTACCGCGGAGCGTCAATTGTTCAGCCATAATGCACTACTAGAAAAATGGAAAGTGAGTGCATTTAGCCTGCGCGATTGCAGTTTGCGCCAGTGAAATGACTGGTCGATGGCCTTTGCGTCGTGCCCCGGGGTACGTGTTGCACACTATTTGTATTGACCGGATATAGTGTACTACATGGCGTTGATGCAAGCTCGTGGAAGTCCGTCGTGGAGGACGGCTGTCGCGGCCATGGCATGCTTGGCGATCGAGGTGGGGTGTCTTCTACAGCAATACAAAGCGGCGTCGATGACGACGGCGCGGTTGAGAATATGCCGCCTTGATGGTGTCGTGCATGGGTGTCGTGAAGCTTCAGCCTGCCCAGAACGGAAAAGGCGTACGAGGCGACAGACCGTCGAGATCTGTGGTGATGAGGTCGGTCGTCGCCACTTGGTGACATCGCTGTGCATGTGAGGTGTCGCCGCAAGAGAGCTCACATGCGCATAGGTGAGAGAAGGCAACGTGGAGAGGTTGCCAGTCTCGAGTACACCCAGGAATCACTCCATACATCGCCCTCTTGACGCACTTGCAAGGCCGTGTGTACAGCGACACGGGTCACCGGTTGCTCTTGAACGGCGCCGCTCATGCCTCGTCCTAATAGGCGGCAACCAATACCAAGACAAAAGGCTCGTCCTGGCACGCAGGCGTGCCACGTCAATGCAACCGGTTCGTTCGGATAGCGTATCCGGTGGCCGCGCGGCCACGAACGACCAAATTTCTTATCATGTCGACGACGAACGCAGCGGAAGCCACGCCCAACCGCGAGACGCAGAAGGCCGAGTGGCGCGGGTCGCGCCTGCAGTGGTCCAAGCAGGCCGAGCACGTACGCCTACTTCTGTCACATGCCTCTCTCTAAGCCTATATGTTGACGCAGAAACTGCACCAAGAACTCAACTCGATCGCGCTTGAAAAGTGCTACGCCAAGACCAAGGCCTTTGTCGACTGCTCGCACGAGCATGGGTATGCTGCAACGATATACAGTCGCTGCGCTCACGCATGAATGTAGTCTCCTGGTCGTGTGGAAGTGTCGCCAGCACAACGCCGACCTGAACGCGTGCCTGCACGAGTACACCAACCCGGAGGCGTTCGCTGCGTTCAAGGCCAGCCGCACCGAAGAGATCCCGCTTGTCGTCAAGACGCCCAAGACGGCGTAAGGCGGCCAATGTGCGATAGAAGACGAACGAGTGACCCTAGTAGACTGCCTCTTTTCTATCGTTTTTGTCGTGCATCGCAGCAGAATGGAGCCCTCTCGCCAGGTTAAGATCATGACCATTCTTGTGCCATCGAGCCCAGTGGTGGCGTCACGCCCACGGAACCTAAGACGATCCCGGTCGTCATGGCGGGCCATTGATGCTGCACTCAAACGACGCCAAGTGGTTTCGCCCAGAGACGCCGCACAGCAAGCCTACGACGAGGCGTTCTTACCAGCCTACTCGTACCTGTGCTGCATCACTGGAAGAGGAGCTTGAGCTTTTGGTACATCGAAACGCGGCTTCTCGCATCGAAGTGCAACGGCGACGACTGCTCGCACGTCGCTTCTTCCAGTGGCGTGTTGATGCTACTAGACGCTGGTTGTCTTCGTGCATTGTTGTATGACAGCCATGTCACTCTTGTGCACTAATGCTTGAGAGAGAAGGTCTGGTGCGATCGTCATCGGCACAAGCAGCGACATGTCCTTTCTGCAATGTGCAATGTGGTGGTTGCACAGGCCGCCGCGTCGTTCACTGCATCTATCTATGTTGGTGCGAACGCAGGTCCTAGCATTTCATCGGCCAAGAGAGCACCGGCGTGCAATTACCTTGCATTCGCATTGTTGTCGTTCTGAGCGACCCCAACCTGCTCTCTGGCAGCTCTCTCTGGCGCGACGCGACTCTCTCTTCACACTATTTCCGTCCAAAAAGCCACTCTTCAAGTTTGGATTCCACGATGCACCATCCTGCAGCGGTAGCATCGTCGCCGCCGATC
This sequence comes from Saprolegnia parasitica CBS 223.65, assembly GCF_000151545.1. NCBI lineage: Eukaryota > Oomycota > Saprolegniomycetes > Saprolegniales > Saprolegniaceae > Saprolegnia > Saprolegnia parasitica. The sequence continues at coordinate 58,683 of NW_012156576.1, forward strand.
GCCGGACGCTCATGGCCCTTCCATCGGCTGCGTAGGAAGACGAGCAAGAGCGCTTGCCATGTGCCAAGGTGGTAGCCGCCGACGAGGCAGCGGTACACGCACACCGATCATCGTGCACGAGCTTGCAAGCGACTTCATGGCGCCGCGAGTCGCTGTTCCATGCCGCCGCGCGACGCGGCCAGCTGGAGCTCCTCAGGTCGCTGCGCTCGAGCGTGGCCGCTCTCGACATGCTCAATGATGTAGGATGCCGCTTTGTATGGTGGTGCAGCATCGTTTGATGGCGTAGGATGACAACACGGCGCTGCTCCTCGCCGCGTCCCGAGGCCAATCGGCTGTCGTCGAGTACCTCGCAATGGAAGGCGCGAGCGTAGAGACAACGACGCGAGTACTACGTGCGCTCGGATGGTCATCACAGTCATCGTGCTTGTAGGATCACTGCACGGCGCTGCTGGTCGCGGTGCGAAAAGGCCACGTTGGCACCGCCCGCCTTCTCTTGCAGCTCGGCGCCGATACCGAAGCTCGCAACAAGGTCGCCCTCCAAAGCACGTACTATGCAATCAACCTCGCGCGTGTAGGCGGGCGAAACGGCACTGGCGGTCGCGGCCAAGTATCAGCACGCGGCGCTCGTCGAGCCCCTCGTACAACACGGCGCCGACGTCAACGCCGTGCCTATCAAGGTAGTACGCTTCATGCATCCAGGCCACACACAGAGGCGAGACGGACCATGCAGCATCTCTGCGCGATCGTGCGACGCGCTTCGGACGCCGCGCGGATCATCGCTGCCTTTCTCAACCCAAATTGGTCGCTTCAGGTAGCACCGCCACACAGGTGAGATGACGCCGCACGGTGCGTGTACTAGCTCAAGGAGAGCGTACTTGCATGTGCTTTTTTGTTCGACAAGCCGGCCGTCGCCTCGGTTTTGATTCCTGTGACACCGCTCGACCGCGTCCACAAGGTCGGTTGCTGCGAGACGCGCCGTGCTAAAATGCTGCCATGTTGTTGGATAGAGAAGCCATACGTGGCTCCAACGCACCACACTTCTAGTCGATGGCGACGACGAGCGGCAGGCGTGCCTCTTGCTCTTGCTGCAGCACGGCTTCAACCCCGAGCTGCGTGATCGGGTCGGCTCCATTTTGGTGCTTGAAGTCGACGTCATGACGATCTGCATACGTGTAGGAAGGCAGCACGGCGCTGTCGCTTGCGATTGCAGCGCAAAATGTGTGGGCTGTCAACGTGCTGGCAGCGTACACGGACTTGACGTCGATCGATGGACTCGGCCTGGTACACTTTTTTTTGCACCGTATGTATTCAAGTCGCCGTCTCGACAACCCTCTCTCTAGACGTACTTGGGCCGCGCAGCGAGCCGCCCAGCCATGCTCGCGCTTTTGCTGAACGCTGGCGCCGACCCCAACGCCCGCGATCCCGTACTTGACTTGTTGATGATGAAGGCAAGTTGTCCACAATACACGAGGACTAGATGGGCCGCACGCCGCTGTACCATGCGATTCAAAAAGGCAACCTGCGCAGCGTCGAGCTGCTGCTGCCACTGACAACAGGCGCCAAGGACCACCGATTTACCTGCCGCGTACCACCGACCGTATATCAATGTATCAAGTGTGCCTCACCAATCGCGTAGCGGTCGTATTTCGAGCTGGCGCTCGCAAGCGAACATGTCGTCGTGACGCGGTATCTGTACGTCCATCTCTTCTCCGACGGACCGCCGCCATTGACGCACGCGCTCTTCTTTCAGCCGTTCGCGATGCTCAGCGTGCCACGTCAGCGCTTCTTTTTCTCGCGCGTCGGCTGGTTTCGCCATGCGACGTCGCCGCTGGCGCCTATGGAAACCGCGTACATTGATGCGCTCTGTGCGATCCTCAGCGACCCGACGTGGCCATCTCGCCGCACGCTTTTGTGTCCAGAAGCATTATTGCCAACCGACGCGCAGTCGCTTCTCCAGGCCGAGCTTGGCGGCCTGTCGCCGGCACTCTTTCTGCACCCTGCCCACGGCGTCGCAGTCTCGGATGCGCACCTCGGGTCATGGGACGCACGTCGTTGGCGGGCGCTTCTGGCGCCACTCGCCACGTCGCGCGCCATCTCTGGCCACGTCCAGGACCTTGTGAGTCCGAGTGTCGGCTGCGGCGTGGTTGGGCTCACGCAATGGCGCGCGTCGCCGCACGGGCTGCGCTTGAACGGCGGCAACCTGCTCTCGTGGTCGTCAGTCGTGCCATCCGAGTGGCAGCGCCATGTCTCGGAACACTTTCAGTGGCTGCCGACCCCGGTGCACGTCGATGCAACGACGGACAGGGCGAGGTTTACATCGTACATCAACGACCTTGACCCGGGGCACACGCAACTCTACGATGCGCTGGCCGCGACGCTGACGCAGCTGTTGCCGCTCTTTGCCGTCAGCGTGCACACGATGCTGCACGACGTCCCCCGCCTGCAACGCACGCGCCATCTACCCACGTGCGAGCTGGTGCGCCGCCTGTATCGCGCCCGCACCACCGAGAAGCCCACCTCGTCCAAGGTGCGCCGGTGGCAGCGCCAGCAAGCAGCTGCGGGCGTCGACTTTGAAGCGGTCGCCGCGAGGCCGCAGTTTGTCGACAAATTGCCGTCTTCGCCATTTGCATCGATGCCGCTACCCCCCGACCTCCTCGTGCACGTCCAGATCACGACGCTGCATGCGACGCCGACCTTTCCAGGCCAGAAGTGGACCAAGGGCTCGGGTGTGGTGAACGAGTTTGTGGTTGCGGTCGGCGTTGTCTGCTGCGAAAGCGACAACGTAGCTGACGTGGCCATCGAGTTTGCCCACGAGCTTGCGCCGCCCCGGTCGACGACCAAGGTCATCGCTCGACTCGATTGTGGTGTGGTCGCTCATGCGTGGATGGGTGTAGGGTGCTGCATCACTGGCCAGCCCACAGCTTCAGAGAACGGGCTACATGGGAATGACGCCGGGTCGCCTCGTCTCGATCCCGACCTCGGGGGTGTACCGCATCGCGCCATTCTCTGCAGCCGACGAGCGCGCGCCCGGACACGTGACGCTCGTCACCTACTACCTCGTGCACCCGGACGCGAGTCTGCTCTCGACAGCACACGTGTTTCCCCAGCACAAGGCGTGGTTGCGCCGTCATCTTGTTGGCACGCGACTCGACGACCTCCCCGATGGCGTTCTTGACGAAGTCCTGGACTTTGTCGGCTGCGGCTTCTTGTGCGACTCGGAGCGGTCGGCGATCGCAGCCGCCGACAAGCAAGTGCGTGCACAGAGCCTCGCCGCCTACCAGTTGCCGACGGCGATGCTCTAAACGACCAACACACATGTACACCTAACCACGCTTGTATCCACATGGCTAGTACAAAGAGAAAGAAAATAAGCGATCCAGCGATCAAAACCTGCCCGACATATGCATTACTCGTAGTATCCGATGCGAGAGACCATATGCAAGCACCTCTCTCTACAGCGCCTTAAGGCTAGGGCACTGGGATCGACGCCATGTACAAGCTTTGAAAGCACTCATGGTTTGACACTGGCCTCTAGCGAGACCTCCTGTGCCACATCCTGTAAG
>NW_012156577.1:0-588 GCF_000151545.1 Saprolegnia parasitica CBS 223.65
ATCGCATTAAAATTCGCACCATCAACGCCACTCATACATCAGACTAAAATATCACTCATAAACCCCTCGTCGCGCTCTCCAACCATCCCCTACGCTTCAATACAATTGTTTAATCTGTATTTTCATTATTAAATTACAATACAATTATTTTCTATTTCACCAACACACCTACCTCACTTTACATTATGCGACTCATTTCATCACCAACAAAACTGTATGTAAAGCTATATCAGCTCGTTTTAAATCGCTTCACCTAGCGCCTCGAGACGTAAAAGAGCCATAACTTCGCCGTTCGTCATCGTACAATCTCGTGGCTAGGACATTTTCGATAGGAAAGACTACGTACTCGATACCATCTTCGTTGCGATAGTGCTGCGATCGTAACTATTTTTAATTAATTTAATATAGTGCAGTATTTTAATAGCATTTCAAGTGCATTCAAAACGGCCCCATCAGAATTGGCGAGAGCGACAAATCTCATATATGCCTTTGGCTACATGAATGACGAAAATAGTATATACGAGCTCGGTGGACTAATTTATGGCTCTCTTGGGCACAGAGTGACGATTTTCTAAAGATTTTTTGAAA
>NW_012156577.1:688-1295 GCF_000151545.1 Saprolegnia parasitica CBS 223.65
GTACAACGATGCGGTTCCGAGCTCATTTTGTAGGCGTTCGAGCAAAGTTATACTAATACAGCGAATATAAAAATATTTCATTTTTGGTCAATTTGTACGACACTGCGTTGGCTTGAAAAATTCATTCAATCTCAAAATGGAAATGAAGCGCTTCTGTGAGGCGAAAAAATCACGAATTTGACATGACGAAATCAAATGAAACGTGTGCATGCGCAATACTACGATCTTTTTATTATCGTTTCAATGACGTCCCAAGAATATCCTGAAAAAAACACATTTAATAGAACTCATGATGAATCAACTTGTAAACGCGCTCTAAAATTGGTGAAAAAAGCTCAACGACCCCATATAATGCACACAAAATACTCAAAGATGCGTTTCATATTCGTTGCTAATGGACATATTAAAAAAAACTTTGAAGACGATGATACGCTCCAAGAGAAAAATCGATGCTGAAATTAAAGGAATAAAAATGGTGCATCAGTAGCCCTTCGAAGAGTCCATACACGAGAGCAAAAATCAGGAAATATGATTGCCTACTATGAAATGAAACGATTATTTGTATGCAAGGGAATGCCGCAGGAATGCTAGCATAAATGTAGTTAAA
>NW_012156577.1:3145-3980 GCF_000151545.1 Saprolegnia parasitica CBS 223.65
GACTCATTTCATCACCAACAAAAACTGTATGTAAAGCTATATCAGCTCGTTTTAAATCGCTTCACCTAGCGCCTCGAGACGTAAAAGAGCCATAACTTCGCCGTTCGTCATCGTACAATCTCGTGGCTAGGACATTTTCGATAGGAAAGACTACGTACTCGATACCATCTTCGTTGCGATAGTGCTTGCGATCGTAACTATTTTTTAATTAAATTTAATATAGTGCAGTATTTTAATAGCATTTCAAGTGCATTCAAAACGGCCCCATCAGAATTGGCGAGAGCGACAAATCTCATATATGCCTTTGGCTACATGAATGACGAAAATAGTATATACGAGCTCGGTGGACTAATTTATGGCTCTCTTGGGCACAGAGTGACGATTTTCTAAAGATTTTTTGAAATGGCTTGCTTGAGCGTACAACGATGCGGTTCCGAGCTCATTTTGTAGGCGTTCGAGCAAAGTTATACTAATACAGCGAATATAAAAATATTTCATTTTTGGTCAATTTGTACGACACTGCGTTGGCTTGAAAAATTCATTCAATCTCAAAATGGAAATGAAGCGCTTCTGTGAGGCGAAAAAATCACGAATTTGACATGACGAAATCAAATGAAACGTGTGCATGCGCAATACTACGATCTTTTATTATCGTTTCAATGACGTCCCAAGAATATCCTGAAAAAACACATTTAATAGACTCATGATGAATCAACTTGTAACGCGCTCTAAAATTGGTGAAAAAAGCTCAACGACCCCATATAATGCACACAAAATACTCAAAGATGCGTTTCATATTCGTTGCTAATGGACATAATTAAAAAACTTTGAAGAC
>NW_012156577.1:4171-5840 GCF_000151545.1 Saprolegnia parasitica CBS 223.65
AAATATAAAAAAGATGGAAAATAGTCGTGGAAAATAGTAGAAAAAGTGGGCGCTAGTGGTGAGGCAGTAGACAAGCAAAAAGAAGTGTTGCCACAAACCGGGATCGAACCAGTGACCTTCAGATCTTCAGTCTGACGCTCTCCCAACTGAGCTATTGCGGCTACAAATGCTACAAACACCATATTAATCCACTTAAAATATCACATATTTACACTTTTAAATCGCATTAAAATTCGCACCATCAACGCCACTCATACATCACACTAAAATATCACTCATAAACCCTCGTCGCGCTCTCCAACCATCCCCTACGCTTCAATACAATTGTTTAATCTGTATTTTCATTATTAAATTACAATACAATTATTTTCTATTTCACCAACACACCTACCTCACTTTACATTATGCGACTCATTTCATCACCAACAAAACTGTATGTAAAGCTATATCAGCTCGTTTTAAATCGCTTCACCTAGCGCCTCGAGACGTAAAAGAGCCATAACTTCGCCGTTCGTCATCGTACAATCTCGTGGCTAGGACATTTTCGATAGGAAAGACTACGTACTCGATACCATCTTCGTTGCGATAGTGCTGCGATCGTAACTATTTTTTAATTAATTTAATATAGTGCAGTATTTTAATAGCATTTCAAGTGCATTCAAAACGGCCCCATCAGAATTGGCGAGAGCGACAAATCTCATATATGCCTTTGGCTACATGAATGACGAAAATAGTATATACGAGCTCGGTGGACTAATTTATGGCTCTCTTGGGCACAGAGTGACGATTTTCTAAAGATTTTTTGAAATGGCTTGCTTGAGCGTACAACGATGCGGTTCCGAGCTCATTTTGTAGGCGTTCGAGCAAAGTTATACTAATACAGCGAATATAAAAATATTTCATTTTTGGTCAATTTGTACGACACTGCGTTGGCTTGAAAAATTCATTCAATCTCAAAATGGAAATGAAGCGCTTCTGTGAGGCGAAAAAATCACGAATTTGACATGACGAAATCAAATGAAACGTGTGCATGCGCAATACTACGATCTTTTTATTATCGTTTCAATGACGTCCCAAGAATATCCTGAAAAAACACATTTAATGGACTCATGATGAATCAACTTGTAACGCGCTCTAAATTGGTGAAAAAGCTCAACGACCCCATATAATGCACACAAAATACTCAAAGATGCGTTTCATATTCGTTGCTAATGGACATAATTAAAAAAACTTTGAAGACGATGATACGCTCCAAGAGAAAAATCGATGCTGAAATTAAAGGAATAAAAATGGTGCATCAGTAGCCCTTCGAAGAGTCCATACACGAGAGCAAAAATCAGGAAATATGATTGCCTACTATGAAATGAAACGATTATTTGTATGCAAGGGAATGCCGCAGGAATGCTAGCATAAATGTAGTTAAAATATCGTAAATATAAAAAAGATGGAAAATAGTCGTGGAAAATAGTGAAAAAGTGGGCGCTAGTGGTGAGGCAGTAGACAAGCAAAAAAGAAGTGTTGCCACAAACCGGGATCGAACCAGTGACCTTCAGATCTTCAGTCTGACGCTCTCCCAACTGAGCTATTGCGGCTACAAATGCTACAAACACCATATTAATCCACTTAAAATATCACATATTTACACTTTTAAATCGCATTAAAATTCGCA
>NW_012156577.1:7405-8955 GCF_000151545.1 Saprolegnia parasitica CBS 223.65
AACACACCTACCTCACTTTACATTATGCGACTCATTTCATCACCAACAAAACTGTATGTAAAGCTATATCAGCTCGTTTTAAATCGCTTCACCTAGCGCCTCGAGACGTAAAAGAGCCATAACTTCGCCGTTCGTCATCGTACAATCTCGTGGCTAGGACATTTTCGATAGGAAAGACTACGTACTCGATACCATCTTCGTTGCGATAGTGCTGCGATCGTAACTATTTTTTAATTAATTTAATATAGTGCAGTATTTTAATAGCATTTCAAGTGCATTCAAAACGGCCCCATCAGAATTGGCGAGAGCGACAAATCTCATATATGCCTTTGGCTACATGAATGACGAAAATAGTATATACGAGCTCGGTGGACTAATTTATGGCTCTCTTGGGCACAGAGTGACGATTTTCTAAAGATTTTTGAAATGGCTTGCTTGAGCGTACAACGATGCGGTTCCGAGCTCATTTTGTAGGCGTTCGAGCAAAGTTATACTAATACAGCGAATATAAAAATATTTCATTTTTGGTCAATTTGTACGACACTGCGTTGGCTTGAAAAATTCATTCAATCTCAAAATGGAAATGAAGCGCTTCTGTGAGGCGAAAAAAATCACGAATTTGACATGACGAAATCAAATGAAACGTGTGCATGCGCAATACTACGATCTTTTTATTATCGTTTCAATGACGTCCCAAGAATATCCTGAAAAAACACATTTAATGGACTCATGATGAATCAACTTGTAACGCGCTCTAAATTGGTGAAAAAGCTCAACGACCCCATATAATGCACACAAAATACTCAAAGATGCGTTTCATATTCGTTGCTAATGGACATAATTAAAAAAACTTTGAAGACGATGATACGCTCCAAGAGAAAAATCGATGCTGAAATTAAAGGAATAAAAATGGTGCATCAGTAGCCCTTCGAAGAGTCCATACACGAGAGCAAAAATCAGGAAATATGATTGCCTACTATGAAATGAAACGATTATTTGTATGCAAGGGAATGCCGCAGGAATGCTAGCATAAATGTAGTTAAAATATCGTAAATATAAAAAAGATGGAAAATAGTCGTGGAAAATAGTAGAAAAAGTGGGCGCTAGTGGTGAGGCAGTAGACAAGCAAAAAAGAAGTGTTGCCACAAACCGGGATCGAACCAGTGACCTTCAGATCTTCAGTCTGGAGCCCTCCCCCAAGTGATCTATTGCGGCTAGTAGTCCCATGTAGCTCAGTTGGTTTTTCGTTTTTATTTGGTGCAGAAGGCCACTGGTTTCGAACCACGCCCTGCGAACATTTTCCGCCCGGATCTATCCGGAGGGACTACCGGAAAATGGGGCGAGGGGAAAAGAACTATGAGGCGGCGTGTCACGGAAAAAGAACGTGTCACGTCGCACCAGATGGGGAAAAAAACCAGCCGCTGGCCTTGAAAGGGGCCCTCACCCATCTCTCCCCCAAGCACATCTCCATTAAGTGCGCCCCCAAGGAGCTTGTCCCACCACACTGTTCAAGTTCCACCCTCCAGAAAACACAAAATCCATTGCCGTCT
>NW_012156577.1:9145-10169 GCF_000151545.1 Saprolegnia parasitica CBS 223.65
CTCATACATCACACTAAAATATCACTCATAAACCCTCGTCGCGCTCTCCAACCATCCCCTACGCTTCAATACAATTGTTTAATCTGTATTTTCATTATTAAATTACAATACAATTATTTTCTATTTCACCAACACACCTACCTCACTTTACATTATGCGACTCATTTCATCACCAACAAAACTGTATGTAAAGCTATATCAGCTCGTTTTAAATCGCTTCACCTAGCGCCTCGAGACGTAAAAGAGCCATAACTTCGCCGTTCGTCATCGTACAATCTCGTGGCTAGGACATTTTCGATAGGAAAGACTACGTACTCGATACCATCTTCGTTGCGATAGTGCTGCGATCGTAACTATTTTTAATTAATTTAATATAGTGCAGTATTTTAATAGCATTTCAAGTGCATTCAAAACGGCCCCATCAGAATTGGCGAGAGCGACAAATCTCATATATGCCTTTGGCTACATGAATGACGAAAATAGTATATACGAGCTCGGTGGACTAATTTATGGCTCTCTTGGGCACAGAGTGACGATTTTCTAAAGATTTTTTGAAATGGCTTGCTTGAGCGTACAACGATGCGGTTCCCGAGCTCATTTTGTAGGCGTTCGAGCAAAGTTATACTAATACAGCGAATATAAAAATATTTCATTTTTTGGTCAATTTGTACGACACTGCGTTGGCTTGAAAAATTCATTCAATCTCAAAATGGGAAATGAAGCGCTTCTGTGAGGCGAAAAAAATCACGAATTTGACATGACGAAATCAAATGAAACGTGTGCATGCGCAATACTACGATCTTTTTATTATCGTTTCAATGACGTCCCAAGAATATCCTGAAAAACACATTTAATGGACTCATGATGAATCAACTCACACAGGGGACTAAATTGGTGAAAAAGCTCAACGACCCCATATAATGCACACAAAAATACTCAAAGATGCGTTTCATATTCGTTGCTAATGGACATAATTAAAAAAACTTTGAAGACGATGATACGCTCCAAGAGAAAAATCGATGCT
>NW_012156577.1:11023-12085 GCF_000151545.1 Saprolegnia parasitica CBS 223.65
TCTCATATATGCCTTTGGCTACATGAATGACGAAAATAGTATATACGAGCTCGGTGGACTAATTTATGGCTCTCTTGGGCACAGAGTGACGATTTTCTAAAGATTTTTTGAAATGGCTTGCTTGAGCGTACAACGATGCGGTTCCGAGCTCATTTTGTAGGCGTTCGAGCAAAGTTATACTAATACAGCGAATATAAAAATATTTCATTTTTGGTCAATTTGTACGACACTGCGTTGGCTTGAAAAATTCATTCAATCTCAAAATGGAAATGAAGCGCTTCTGTGAGGCGAAAAAATCACGAATTTGACATGACGAAATCAAATGAAACGTGTGCATGCGCAATACTACGATCTTTTTATTATCGTTTCAATGACGTCCCAAGAATATCCTGAAAAAACACATTTAATGGACTCATGATGAATCAACTTGTAACGCGCTCTAAATTGGTGAAAAGCTCAACGACCCCATATAATGCACACAAAATACTCAAAGATGCGTTTCATATTCGTTGCTAATGGACATAATTAAAAAAACCTTGAAGACGATGATACGCTCAAGAGAAAAATCGATGCTGAAATTAAGGATAAAAATGGTGCATCAGTAGCCCTTCGAAGAGTCCATACACGAGAGCAAAAATCAGGAAATATGATTGCCTACTATGAAATGAAACGATTATTTGTATGCAAGGGAATGCCGCAGGAATGCTAGCATAAAATGTAGTTAAAAATATCGTAAATATAAAAAAGATGGAAAATAGTCGTGGAAAAATAGTAGAAAAGTGGGCGCTAGTGGTGAGGCAGTAGACAAGCAAAAAAGAAGTGTTGCCACAAACCGGGATCGAACCAGTGACCTTCAGATCTTCAGTCTGACGCTCTCCCAACTGAGCTATTGCGGCTACAAATGCTACAAACACCATATTAATCCACTTAAAATATCACATATTTACACTTTTAAATCGCATTAAAATTCGCACCATCAACGCCACTCATACATCACACTAAAATATCACTCATAAACCCTCGTCGCGCTCTCCAACCATCCCCTACGCTTCAATACAATTG
>NW_012156577.1:12185-15255 GCF_000151545.1 Saprolegnia parasitica CBS 223.65
CGAGCGCGCGCCAAGTGTGCGACGTCCTTGTGTCGCTGCTCCAAGGCCCACCGGCGACCGCCTGCGTCGCGGCCGAGCTCCTCGCCAAGGGCCTCCTCCTCTTCCGCCCACACCTTGTCGACCTCGCCCAGCTCGTGCGTCATGCTCCTCACTTTATACGACACCAAATACACGAGCGTCTATGGAAATAGGTGGTGCAGCTCATTCCGTTTGACGCTGGACCCCTCCGACGACGATCGGAAGCGGCTTAAGCAGGCCGCGATGCGTCTCCTCGTCGAGCTCGGGACGTGCGAGGCCGCCTCCGTCTTGGTTGTGCTCCAACAAGAGATGAGCACAAGCGATCGAAGCTATGCGTACCGTGAAGGCGTCCTCGTCTACCGTATGACGTCGGTGAATCTCCAGTACCTCCTCATAGGCACCTCCCCGCGGTCATCGAAACCATCTTGTGCTGCCTCGACCCGACAAAACCCGACCGCCGAAAGAAGTGTCTGGCCATGGTAGGCCACCACGAATGACAACTTGTCCATACTTGAAGGGTCTATTCGTAGAGCACCAAGTACCTCTACGACCTCGTCTAGCGGTTTCCAAATTTCCAATGGTCGAATTTTACAAGACAACGCAGCAGCTCACCATCGGCTCCATGGAAGGCGTTTTTTGCTCTACGACCTTAACACATTGCGAGTTCTGAGTCGATAAGGCAACTCCTCGTATTGTAAATAGGCTAAGTTAGGGCAAGTGGCGTGTGCTAGACAAAAAACCCTGCTCAACGCCGTCGAGAGATTTGTCCAAGTACTCCTCGGCAACGAGATCACCGTCCATGCCCCGTACATGCACAAGACGGGGATCAAGAGCGATCGGTACGGCACGCATAGGACGCTGTTCGACGACGGCATGCCCCAACATACGTATTGGCTCATATCCGCCTACGCGTTTGAAGCGTTCGGGTACGACGAAGCACGACTCGACGAGTACCGGACACCCGAAAATCTTGGGTGTCTGGAACTCGTCGAGCCGTGCTTCGCTGTACCTGAATACTTCAAACGCGTAGGAGGACACCCGCCAATACGTCTGCTGGGGCATAACGTCGTCGAACTGCGCCCTACGCGTGCCGGGATGAGGTCCCGTCGTCTCGATCCGTGGCGTACAGCAAGAAACCGTCGATGTCGTTCGGCGTTTGGAGGATGGCCTACGACCATGTTGGTTTCGATTGGCGCACTTGAAACAGCTTACTCGTTGGCCTCGGCGTCTGCGGCAGCGTACTGTACTCGTCAACTGCGATGGCCACTTGAAGCTGGAAGAACCGCGCTTGCGTAGCCTGGCGCGTCGCATCACTACCTACCATAGCATTGCCATCAGTTGAGACAGTCTACATCGTGTCACGTACTTTGCCAAGGTCTCTTGTAGCGCTTCGACCGATTTTCTATCGCCGAGGCGCTCGAGGAACGCTCGCTGCTCAGCCGTGAACGTCACATCGATGGACACCAAGAGTTTTTTGACGAGCGCCGTGACCCGAGCTTGTTAGTTTGCTGCGAAGCTGCTGCAGCGTGCATCGATGGAAGGTCATCGGTCGTGCTGACTAGAGAAGCGAGTCGACGAAACAGCTCTGCACGCGGAAAAGTCGTCTTGCAAAAGTCGTGTGCCATGAGAAGGTCAATCGCTTCTCCGACAGTGCACTGACCAATGAACTACGCAGCAATCACCAATATGCATACTAGTCGCAGAAGTGGACCGGGATCGCTCGCAAGGCTTGCAGACTCGCTGCATGGTTGGCCGCCGCTTCAGCCTCATCGTCCAGCTCAGCGGCATCGTTCGCCTCTTCGTCGGCGACGTGCTCGTCGTTGTTGTCGGCTTCGTCGTCGTCGGTGGTCGGTGGCACTACATGGACAAGTGTGAGCGGCTTCTTGCATGGGTTGATACGAACTTACCACACGCGTTGAACCAGACGTCTCGGTTGTCGCCATCGGGAGCGCACGAGCGATGGAATAAGTTGTTGCAACCTAATCGTTTGTTGTCATCGAATGTCGGACAGAGCTGGTGCTACCTTGCGTTGCGCACGCAATCAGTGGCAGCGCGCCGTCCCCGCTGCAGGGGTAGCAGCCCTGCATCTTGCTCGACCGTTCGTAAATGAAGAAGCTCGGCCGCAAGCCGGCCAATGGAGCCAGCGCTGGAGTAGGCAAGCCAAGCTGAGCACTCTGGCCTTTTTCTCGTGAAGAGATTGAACGCACCTGCCATGGAAAATCACGATCAACGACCGCCAACACGTCGTCAGCTGCTTGGCCGATGACGCGCAGCTCGTCGCTAGGGACGCACCGTCGCTACTCGCACTCGTCGACACGTTTTGTTCTTCCTCTGGCTTCAAGCCGAACCGCGCCAAAACCGAGCTGCTCACGTTTGGCCTCGCTATCTTCCCGGACGCATTGTCACGCTGATCGCCTCTGCAAAAGCGCTTGGCATCATGGTCGTGCCAAACCTTGCTCCGAAAGCTAGTACTCCAATCGCATCCACCCTCGGACAAAATTTGTCTGCATGTCGGATTTATTTTATTACTCACAAACATTACGTTCATTTAATCTAAATAAAGTTTCATTATTAACCAATCAGAAGTCCATCCGACGGTGGATCTTTCTTCGCCGGACAAGCTTGTACCGACAACTCACTGTGGCTTCCATCGAAGCTACCTGGTATAAAAACGCATTTCTCGATCAAAGCTACTGTACCTGCGACAGTATTCGCGACGAGGACTTCAGGACCACTGGTAGATGTTGGCGTACCGGTACTTCGTGCCATTCGCCGAGTTCTCGTCGTCCATCTACCACTACTCGTGGGGCGGGAGCAAGAGAATAGTGTGCTGCTGACCTTGTGCCGTTGGTGCGGTCGGCTATTCTCTTTTCAAACAGTTGAACTCTGTCGAACGCGTACTTGATGGCGAGCGAAACTGTGCCGATGGACGAATTACACCAAGCAGCGCACGTTGTTCTGTCGCTTGCGCATGTCGTCCATCAAGAGCATGTCCAAGCGAATGGTTGCTTCACGCTTTTTAGTCATTGCAGTCAAATAGGCGCATTTGGGC
>NW_012156577.1:15914-19283 GCF_000151545.1 Saprolegnia parasitica CBS 223.65
CCTCGGACGACGGTGCGCTCCTCGCGTCTGGCTTTGTTATAACAAACACGTGGGAGATAGCGCTCTTGGCGTGGGTCTTTGCCAACGTGTACCGCAACTCGCATTGGTACGACGAGGCGTTGTCATGTTATAACTTACGATGGAGTTTAGGGTCGGGAGCGCCAAAATGGGGTCGAGCCCAATTGACAGCGTTGTCTCGCCGTCGCTCCGTGTCTGGAACACGACCAACCTCTTTGTTGCTGACGCGTCCGTGATTCCCGTGATTCCCAACGGTACGAGAAACGGACGAAAGTTGATTGATTGATATACTACTAGGCAACGTCCATTCGACCGTCGTCATGGTGGCGACCCAAGCCGCGACGCTCGTGGCCGCGGCCTTGGCCGACCAGGCGACCGTTGCCTAGTGCCAAGACTTACGTACGCTTGAATACACCTGCACACGAGTTGGCGTGTCCGACGTCTTGGTGTGCTTGTCGTGATGCTGTGAAAGAGTGGAAGAGACAAAAGTGTATGAGTATAAGAGTGAAGTCATTTATTGATCTTGTATATCACAACAGCTCTCTACCTTTCTGAATCAAACAACCAAGACGCCGGCGTTGTCGACATCGAATTAACGACCGACGGTCAACGCACCGTTGATGTATGGCGTCCTTGCAGGTAGAAAACGAGAGAAATGAATATACAGCGACTCAATGTGTCATGGATACATAGGTCGCACTTGTTGCCGTTCTCAGTGCCACAACGTCGACTACAGTGCGAGCGCTTTCAACATATCAAAGGATGCTCTTGTCTTGCGACTCGCATCAGCGCTGCGGCGCACCTTGCTGCTACCACCGCACGGGGGTCCATCTACCAATGTACCACCTACCAGAGACGGCGCGCAGCTCCAGCGGTGTCCGACCATTAGCTTGCGTGGCACCGACTGCATCTTGGTCTGCTATCGCGATGAGAAATTGCACGAGCGCTTGCGGCTGAGTCTCCTCACCAACATGAACGCCGCCGCGCTCGAATGAGGCCACCAAGTTTGTCGTCCACGAGCAGCTTATAGCGTCGGCAAAGGATGTTGCCGTCGGTCCAAGCAGGGGCAGTGCATAGCTACGTACACCACCCGAGACATGATTGTGGTGCGTTTAGAAGCCACATTTGCCTGTGACCCGTACTTCAAGGTTGACTGGACGCACGGCAGTACACTGTACTCGATTGATATCGATTCAGCACACTAGATGCGACGGATATATTTTATTATATCGCTGGCCATCTTTCGATACATCGGTCTGCAGGACTTCAATTGATTTTTCTCGGATCTAGCCTTTTATTAAATAAAACGACGGGCGGCGCCGATGGAGTAGCCCACGCTGGCCTCGTTGTCGAAGGCGTCAAGAGACCGGATGCATGCACGATGCATGCGTAGTATATTTCTCCACCGACCGCTCCTGCACCAACGTGAGGAAGCGCTCGGTCCCACGTCTTGTTGCGGATTGTATGTTTTTGGTTGCGGAGGAAACGATGCTGCCACAGCTGGGCTTCTATCGGGAGCAAGCAACGCGTCAACACCTCCAGCGGCGGTGAGACGGACCCATCATCAAAATGCATCGTTACATAGCGCCACAAACGAAACGGCCAAGCTGGGCTGTGGTCGAGGACGGCTTCAACAAGGGCTGTCTGTGCTTCTCTTCGGGCCGTACATCTACCACAGAGGTTGGAATGTCCAGCGCCAAACGCAGGCAGTGACACACTGCTATCAGTCGCTAGTGCGTGTATCACCGGTCGCAGCGTGGCTTCTCTATGATATTGAAGTACGTGTGCAGCCGCTCTGAAAGTTCTGGCTTCATATCCCGATGGAATGGAAGCCGCGACGGCTTTAAACGCCGCCTTCAACGTCGTCAAAGGTGCCGTGCAAGGAGATTGGACCAATAAACCTCGGGTCGGCGACCTGGTCCGGCAAATTTTGGGCGACCACAGGAGATTCCTTCTACAGGGTGCGACGCGTTGTCAAGGCGAGAGGCGTCCTCGAGTCGCAACGTGCACACATACAGCAGAGTTGCACGCCTTCGTCTTCTCATTAAAGTGGCATCGACATTTCCATCGACTAGTTCGACTCGTTGTACCAACGAATACAACGCGAAACACCTTCATATACAGGTAGTTGGGCAGAGCACTGGTCGTTCACACACAAGTGTAGTCCGACCCTCCTCGTCCGTTTCGTGTCTGGTGTGCAACGCCGATGAAAAGACGGTCGCACCGCGTCGACGCGATGCTTGCTCCCGACGGAATCGAAGCCATGCTCGGTGCGGTGTCACCGCAGAAAAAGATCGAAGATGAAATCCCACCAATCCGCGACAAGCACGAGAAGCAGCTGGGTTTGAGCGCCTCCTCGTTGAACGTTGGTGCAGTCAAGTCGGCCGTGCTTCGGGTCCCATGGCGTGTATCGATGACAGCTACGGACGATCGCTGTTGCGGAGTGAGGCCCATACGCGCCAAGAAGGCAACTGCAGCCACGCGGGTCGCTCACTCGCAGATTTGCAGCCTCAAGCGCCATGGCCACCACCGCCGAAGCCCTCCTCGAGGAATTCGAGGTACACGAGTGTTCGCGCTTCATCAAGTCCTCACTAGTTTCCTTTAGGCAGACCTTCAACACGATGGGGTCCGATGCGTGGTCGCCCAGCAGTTCGCCGGGCCTTTGCCTCCCATCGGGGCGGTCGTCCTTCCGGCCTTTTTCACGGTGACGCGGGACATGATTCGTGCCGCCAATCGTTGTCGCCGGGCAGAGCCGCTCGAGCATCCGGAAGAGGTCGCGCTTGAGCCCGAGCGTGTCTGGAATCGACTCGATCACGAGCGCTGGCTGCGCGGCCGCCACCTCTTCGAGCGTCGTTGCGGTCTGGATGTTGCTCACGGCGCGGCCGACCATGTCCTGCGCAACCGCGGCGGCCCCAACGGTCTGCCAGACTTTCGCGTCCTTGAGAACGCGGCGATTTTCACTAAGAAAAGATGCACGCTCAGTACGTCGCTTCTTATCTGGGTGAAAATCACCGCGTCCGCAAAGAGAGGTAAGTCTGGCAGACCGTTGTTGTTGAAGTGGGTCTTCTATTACAATAGATAAAACTATGCTAAATAAAATTGTCGGACTATCTTTGATGTGTGTACTCGGTTGAGGGACTTGATTTAGGCAGGCGAAGGCAGGAGCGCGATCCGCGGGACGAGGTGAAGTCGCGGCCACTCGTGTTGGGCGAGGAGCTGGTGAAGTCAACGAAGAGCAGGTTGCTCGGGCTCTTGGACGAGGCTGTGGTGCAAGTGCAGTTGAGTGACGCGTGCCGCCTTGACGGCAATCGTCTATGGACTTGGCAGCGGTAGGTCGGCGCGAAAGACGCG
>NW_012156577.1:19454-22437 GCF_000151545.1 Saprolegnia parasitica CBS 223.65
CGGCGAGCATCAAGGTGTGGACGTGCTGGGACTTGAGTGATCCCGATCTTGGCCATCGTCCGGGCGTACCGAGTGTGCCATCTTGTGGTCTTTTCTATGGAACTACAGCTATCTACCGGGAGAAACTGGCTGGACCAAAGCGGTTGTTCGTGGACCAGAGGCGACGGCGCCGGAAGCGTGCTCGGCCCCACGCGAATGTCGAACCAGTACTTCAACATGGCCTTGAACCGGTCGGGCACTGCCTTTGACGTAAGCAGGCGCCGGATCCGGGGGAGCGACGGGTCGGCGAAGGCGAGGTCGGCAAAGTTGCCCTACGGCGCGTAGGCGTTGGCAACGACAGCCATGCTTGGCGACGACCAGGCCGGAACTGGGGACGTCGTGAGCGCGGCCTGCATGTAGCGTAGCGAGTGGCCACGGTGACGCGCTGACCACGTAACAAGCGCCGGCTTGAGGCCGAGGCCGGCTTGATGTTGTGGCGCGAAGACGATACTTTGATGGAGGAGCCGGTGGTGACGATCGTGTCGTTGCGCATCCCGTTGGACTTCAAGTCTGATTGATGGACATCGACGCGTGGACGTTGGGACACATCCGGCGGATACTTGAGGATGACAATGTTCTCGTCTACACAGACATGCAAGTTAGCAAGAAGCACGCATCGTTCGTCGTGCCTTGGTCGGAGCGTTGGTTGGAGCCTGTGCGTTCACGACGGGCGGGTTGTTTCCAGGCTCTGCATTGACACGCGAATCACGCCAAAGCGTCATGTATCATCATACCTTCAGCGGCCTGGTTGACCGCCACCGGCTCTTCCTACTCCATGCCGTCGTCCCCGTCGTCTATCAGTCGATACGCAAGTTGCAAAGGCCTCTTGCATGCTCCTACTACCTTGGTCGATTTTCGCGTCCGCGACAAGAGTGCGACCTCGGTTGATTTGCAAGATGCAACAAATAAAGCTTTGGATGCAGTCGTACCTTGGGCGGGCTGGTTGATCTGTATCGGGTTGGCAGGCGCGATACGACCTAGAACAACGTCGTACAGAAGCTTCTGCACCAGACCAGTCGAACCATCGTTGCCAAGAGCGAGCCCTTGATGAGAGCAAAGCAGCTTCACTCCCATGGTCACGCACCAACGGCGATAGTTGGACGTGGAAAACGTCTTGTACGTCACCGCCTTTCTCAGCGGCGCGCGAAAGTCTGGAAACGACGCGCCGCTTCCGAGAACATTGGCGACCTCGTCATTGATACGCTCGATGATCTGCGCGCAGTTCTCGTCGTCGAGGACCTCGGGGTTCACGCAGCGGTTGTCGATAAAGTTGCTTCTACACAACGCGATCTCGTGAGGCCTCGTACTGTCATCGCGGGGTACCTGTGATGTGCTCTTCTTCGCATCGCTCTGCCGACCATCTGGGTCAATTCGGAAGCCGTTTGCGATCCCAAACAAGTCCCCAGCTGCCCGGTGCGACCGCCAAGCACACGTCTGACGCAACGTCCACAACCCAGTCCCCTAAATCCGATCTTGAGAGGCACGCATCATATCGAGTCCAAGCGATACGCTAAGCCGAGCCGGTCGCGCGCGCTGTCCAAATGCGCGACGATGCCTCGATACCGTTCGACCTGCAGCGTTAGCTATGGTCCATCGACGAGTGAGCCGCACGCACACACACACAAGCACGGATCGGATCGCATGCACCTTGGCTTCGTCGGCTTCGTCTTCGCTGTCAGCTTGAGGTCCCGCCTAGCATGGTATTGGTGAGCATCGACAGATTGTTCTACGCCCGGGCGCGAGAAGCTCGATCGGAGCGCTGGAGGCCGGCATGTCAACGTACGCGGCACGACTGGTGCTGTTGTGACTCATGCCGATGGATGCTAATAGTCCGGGAACACGAGCATCCATCGGCATGAGTCACAACAGCACCAGTCGTGCCGCGTACGTTGACACGTCGCCTCCAGCGCTCCGATCGAGCTGCTCGCGCCCGGGCGTTCAAGAAGCGTCTTGTCCTCGACCACATGGGCAGGAATGCTGATATTGAGATCGAAAGTGGCGACCCTAGTACAAGTCCGTTATTGCATCGTAGAGCATGCTATTAGAGTCGCGTACATGGTTGACAGATCACCTGTCGTGTCCAAGAGTCTGTTGCGGCACGCGAAAAGGGTGTTCTGCGTCCGTGTCGCCTGGACGAATTGGTGCACCGCTCGCATTTCGATGATGCGGCCGATCGAGCAACCAGACCAGTACTACATGATAACACAAACATGTAGGAACGCAGTGTCGTCGCAGTAGTGAACCTGGATCGCCTTGAAAGCTTCCAGGCTCGCTGCGTCGACCGCGGTTGCACCATCGACGCCGTCCACTTCGTTTAGGTTCACGGCGATGGCTTTGTTGTCGGGCTCGTCGCCTTCAATTGCGTCGCCCTGCTCGTCGACGGGTGGCGCTCGTGGTTGCACTACGAATAGAAATGTGAGCGCCGCTGGGTTGATGAAACGCACCACGGTGGAAGCATAAGTGGGGACCGCCGCCCTCGATGATACACAATCGATGCACGACGATGGAGCAACCTAATCGTTCGTTGACACAGATCGTCGCATCGAGCTGCACTAATACCTTGCGTCGCGCACTCATACAGACGTATCGTTTCGTCTTCTTGGCAAGTGGGATCGCTGCAGGGCTGCATCTTGTGCCTGCTGCCGAGTATGCGAATTGCCGACTGATTTTTCATTTTGCATTCACCTGTCGTCGCGCGGGGGCGTTTGTGGCCGCGGGTGAGGCCCATGATGACAAGCTCCGTGGATTCCTTCCAGGCGTCGCGATCGGCGGCAAAGCTACGCAGTGTGTTGGGGTCCTCGAGAGACGCCAGCGACTGAGGCGGCGTCAACGACTGGAGGTCGCGGTGCAGGACGATCGGCAATGTGATCTTGGTGCAGCCTAAAAAACGGGGCGCCTCGGGAACGGCAAAGAAGCGGACGGCGGCAATGTTGGCAGACAAGTG
>NW_012156577.1:22537-42104 GCF_000151545.1 Saprolegnia parasitica CBS 223.65
AGCCGCCGCCACGGCCGCCACGACCGCCGCCACGACCACCGCCGCGGCCAAAGCTGCTCTGGTGCATCTGGCCGAGCCAGTCGGGGCACTCCTGGCCGTTCTCGAGGAGGAGTTCGTGGAGCTCGCGGATGATGTTGCGGTTCTTGTCGTTGACCATCGAGAGCGCGTTACCGACGTTACCGACACGGCCCGTACGACCGATGCGGTGGACGTAGTCGTCAATGTTGGACGGCAAGTCGTAGTTGATGACCTGCGTCACGCCAGAGATATCGAGACCACGGGCGGCCACGTCCGTCGCGACAAGCACCGGCGTGCGGCCCGAGCGGAACGACGCGAGCGCCTCTTCGCGCTCACGCTGCGAGCGGTCGCCGTGGATCGACGTGGCCGGGAAGCCTTCGTGGCAGAGCATGTCTTCGAGGAAGTCGGCCGCGCGCTTCGTCTCGACGAACACGAGGATGAGGCCGTCCTGGACTTGGTTGAGGAAGCGGATAAGGTAGTCCTCCTTGTCCTGCGGGTCAACGTACACGACCGTCTGCTTGACGTCCTTGGAGGCAGCGCCGACGCGGCCGACCGTCAAGAAAATGTAGTCGCGCAAAAAGTCCGAGGCCAAGCGCTGGATCTCGCGCGGGAACGTGGCCGAGAACATGAACGTCTGGCGCTCGCGCGACATGTCTTCCTGCTCGACGATGCGGCGAATCTGCGGCTCGAAACCCATGTCGAGCATGCGATCGGCTTCGTCCAAAATGAGGAACTGGATGCCGGCAAGCGACACGCGGCCGCGCTCAATCAAGTCGACAAGACGACCGGGCGTGGCGACCATCATGTCGCAGCCGCGCTCGAGGTTGCGGAGCTGGCTGCCGACGTCGGCGCCACCATAGACGACGACGGGGCGACACCCGTGCAGTAGCAGAACTTCTTGGCTTCGTCGTAGATCTGCGACGCGAGCTCGCGCGTGGGCGCCAAGATGAGCGCCGACGGGAAGATCTTGCGGCGGCGACCACCGCTCGCGGTCTCCTCGTCAATGTTGGCGGGGCCGTTACGGAGCATGGACGCGAGCGTCGGGAAGAGGAAGCCACCCGTCTTACCCGAACCCGTCTGAGCACAGGCCATCATGTCGCGGCCAGCCAGACCGATCGGGATCGAGTACTTCTGGACAGGCGTCGGCTTGTCGTAGCGGCAGAGCTCGAGGTTCTTGCACACTTCGGGGCCGAGCTCGGCTTCGTTGAATGTGGTGACCGGCGGCGGGACGCCTTCACCGCTCGTCTCGACTGGGATGTCATCGTAGCTGTCGAAGTTGATGCCCGACGACTGGCAGTCGCCAAAGAGCTCTTGTTCGAGGCGCGCGTTCGGGTTCATGTCGCCATAAAAGCCAATGCGGTTCTTGCGCGGGCCGCCGTAGCCACCGCCGCCGCCACGCGAGAAGCCACCTTCGCGAGGACCGTCACGCGAGTAGCCGCCGTCGCGACCGCCGCCGCCACGGTAGTTGTCACGGGGCGCCGACTCGAACGACGACCAGCGCGAGTTCGTGGCCGGGGGTTCGCGGTGGTTGTCGCGGCCGCCACGGGCGCCGTAGCCGCCACGGCGGTCGTCGCCACGCTCGGAGCCGCGCTCGCTGCCATGGTTGCTGCTGCGGTCGTCGGCCCCGCGGAGGTGCGGAGGGACATATCTGCTACGAGGTTGGCTTCCGTCCATTAATTTTGCGTCAGAAATTCTAACTTTGGCGAATCCGTCGAAGCGACGGGTGGTTTCCAACACCTTGGCGCTGTAAATGTGTTTTAAACACGAAGTGTTCTTTTAAACCTAAATAGTGTATGGAGTCAGCGTCCACGCGCTGACGTGGCGGTGGGCCGCTCCACTCGATCGCTTCATTGCAGAGAACGATGCGCCGTGCACCCCATTTTGCTGTCGATCAAGGTTCTACATGATGTACACGCTCTCGTGCAGTTTGAAATCAGGATATAGAGCTGGAAACCAAGACATGGACTGGAAACAACAGCGTGCGCCAACGTCATGATCCGAAGAGATGAAATAACAGTAGCCGCGGGTTGAAGAGCAAGTCGGAGTAGCCGCAGCGAGGGCTGCCTTGGCGACGCGATATACTCGTCTGATAGTCGAATGGACTTTCCGTGGCATGTTCATCACAGAGCTAGGACGTCGCCGATGCGGGAGGACAACGTCATTTTATATGCACTTGAAGCGCAAAAGCCAACTTCAGTTGCGAGGAAGTGCATAAAAGAGGAAGCGCACCGAGAAAGGCGCCAGGAGGCATCTCGCTTTGTTTGAAGCTAGGTTCAAACGATAACCTCGGAACACGCGGTCTAGTGCAACGGACAAGCACTACATTCCGTAGCACGATCCATCAACTGGGACATTGCGTTCCATTTCATAGTCTTTGTCGAAAGTGCTGGTGCTGGAGTGCGAGCATTGGGGCATGAATGGCAATGCGGCCATTCCTCTTACACTATTTCGTGTTTTTGGTCCAGGATTCGACGTGGCTCTTCAAGGTGCTTCGAAATCGGTTTTAAACACGTTCCGAGATCATTGGATATGGCATTATTCCTTTTCGACCAATCAGACGCGCCGCAACCCATGGCCCCTGTCCCCGTATTTTAAAGACAAAACATCCAGTTTAATCTGACCGTTTGTATGTCGGAGCGGTGAAACGTCATTAAATGATGCCCGTTCGCGGAGAAAGTGCAGATCCGAGTCGGCGTGTGATTGGTGGAAATCCCCACATGGGTTTCGACGCACTGCATTTTCTTGGTCTGTTCCTGCTGGCGGGAACCAAGCTGCGGACCGAGCGTGGTGACCGTAGAGCGCTGCAGAGGACCCGGCGACGTCGACGTCTCTGCCGCGTTGCTCGGTCCCGCCTGTTACAAGCGCACACCCGCTCGATACGCGCCAATGAGCCGTGGCGTCAACCAGCCAGCCATTGACGCTGCCAGCTCTACCAAACGCCTTGTCTATGCACCAAGCGCAAGGCGGCCGCATGAGGCGCTCCGTCCCGCGCTGCCAGTGGATGCTGCATTTGGCAACGCCCATGTATACCGACTGTACATGCAAGGAACAACAGCTTGCCGCGTTGTGTGCGTGTCGGTTGAGTGAGCGATAGCGGCTGCAACCCAGGGTAAGGATGTCGAAGCTGCGATTTTGCGTCAGGATCCATCGCAGCAAACCGTTCATACACGTTGCCGCATCGTTGGGCTCAAGCGCTGTGTGCACATGGTCTAGTAGATAGTCGCCGACACGTCGCCGGATTGTAGCTCCGCCGAGTAGCGGCCGACGACACGCAAGTCTTATGTGATCCAGAGGATGCAAACAAGATCGTCTAGTTACTGCAGTTGCTCATAGAATGCTCGTGTAGCCGTGCTTTTGGCGCATGTAAAACTTGACGCCAATGAAGAAGCCGACGCTGCCACAAACCGCGAGCGCGAGCGCGACGAACACGTACACGACGGTGCTCGACACGGTCGCGGGCGCCGCACGCGAGTGCATCGGCAGCTTGTCAAAGTACCCGACGTCGCGGAGCCAGCTCTCGGGGTAGAAGAGCGACGACATAGCGATCGATGGCGCCTTTGTCAGGTTGCGCATCTCGTACCCGTCGTGGAAGCGCGTCACAAGGTGTCCGAAGAGCTGTTGGAAGCGCGCATGCATGGCTTGCGCCGCAGCGTCTGACTGCGTCTGGAGGTACGAAGCGATCGCGGTCGCATTCTCATCCAGTGCAAGCACACTGTTCGAGACGTTGACTTGGCGCAGCAAGAGGGCACTCTCGAGCTCGGCTTGCACAGCGCGGACGACGGGCGAGATGACGACGTAGAAGCGCGTCATCCAGTTGCCGACAACGGCGAACGCCCAGTACATGGACGTCGTCATGTCGAATCGGTGCAAGGACCCGGTCGCCATCGCTGCTGGGATTGCATTTGCGTGGGCGTAGACAGGCACGTATGACGTTGCATGCGGCGCGTACTGTCCGAACCAAAGCGTCGCCATGTACGCGTTCGACTTGTCTGGCACCGCCACAAAGGAGTAGCTCGCCCGAAAGATGGAAATCGCGCGCTCAAAGTGACCTGTTAGTGCCGTCGCCTTTGTCATGTTGCCGTTGAAGTTGATGTCTATTCGAACGCAACTTTGGTTTTGAAGCATTGATACTACCAACGCACCGTAGCGATCAGGGTTGCCGTACGGACCCGCAGCCGGGCCCTGCGTCAGGTCGTAGGCTGTGCCCTCGTAGTGGTCGCGCTGGTACGCCATGAGGTCCTCCGGCGAGATGCGCGACGAAACCTACGCGTACGTCGAAGCGACTAAAACCAAAGCGTGGACGTACCGGCGTCGAGAACGGATAGCTGAGGCCATAGACGTCCGTCACCGGGCTCAGCTCCAGGTGCGTGTTGGCGAGCGTAAGGACGCGCCACTGGCGACGCGTGGCGTAGTACTGGTCGGGCACGAGCGGATGCGAGTAGACGCGGGCAAAGTTGAAGGTCCCGTTGACCGACGGGTCGTACAATTGTGCACGAACCGCGACGTCGACCATATTTTTCGAGCCCATGAAGTTGGCGTTGTCGCTCAAGTTGACGTGCTGGATGATAAACTGGTTGGCAATGACAGCAATGTCGTTGTCAGGCACGCGCTGCGCGACCCAGACCGCCGACGCGCCCGTGTCATCCGGGTGGATGTGGAAGACCCACGCCTCGGTCGTGTCGGCGACCGTGAGCGTCTCACCGGCTTCAAACACTGCGTTGGGACCGTCCCAGACCGCGCCGTAGTACCCATACATCTCGGCCAGCTCGCCCATGACTGCGATCGCTTCCCGCGCCGTGGTTGCCCGCTCCATGGCCACGTGCGAAAGCTCCGAGATGTCGAAGAGCGCTTTCCCACCCGCGCTAACGGGTGCGCTGATGAGTCGCCCAGAGCACGTGCATTCGCCCATGGACACTTGGTGCTCGTTCATGATCGCGTACAAGCCAGAAATATAGGCGTGCGTCGATGGCACTTGTGGGATCGAGCCCATCGACGGCGACGCCGTCCAGTTGAACACTGACGTGTCGACGTTGGCGAGCGAGTACACGTCGCCGCGGCCGTCTCCGACTGTAAACATGCTTGTGAGGCATTTCATGCAAAATATTGCGACCCACCGTAGCGAGGGTACTCGAGGCGAAACGTGACCAGGTCACGGGTCGCGTTGGGCCCGTGGGTCCTTGCCGGGACCTTGCCGATGCGAAAGTCGCAGGTGCTGCAGTCCGACGCGTGGGTCGTCATGGGTGCGCCCGTCGTCGAGGCCTACGATGGCAGTCGCATGAGCTGGGTCGTGCGAGAGGTGACGCACGTTTCGGCCGACTGCGATGGCTGTGCATCGGTCCCAGTCGTCAGCGGCGCCGTGGGCGAGAGCGACGACGCCGAGGAGCACGGTCGATAGCAGAAGACGCATCAGGTCGCGGAAGATGTTGAAATGGGGCGATCGTATTTGCTGGCGACCGTGCTGCAAGCTGCTTCGTTGCGCTGATTGGCAAGGGTTCGCACTTCAACAGGAAACTTTATCGAAGGGTCATGTGTGGAATAAAATATGCCGCTTTTGAAGCGATTTCGGGTTTTTTTATTCCACCTGATCGGCTTGCTCCCTAGTGGCTTTTAAATTGAGAAAAATAAAATACGCACGAATCCTAGCACTTGGATATGGAATGGACGCGTTTGATTGGACAAAACATTTTATCTAAATAGTGTAAGAAACGCCACTTCAAGCACCGATGCAAGGTTGCCATCGAGCATGTCGGCATGTCTTAGAGTATGGCCCAGGAAGGAACCATTCCTTTCAAAGTCAATGGCTATGGGCTTTCGATCTATCTACTTGATGACAATAGTCAATTCGGAGAAACTGATGCCTCGAATGACGGAGTCGCAAGCGGTCATGTATTTTATACACTATTAAGGAATTACACGTGAATAGAATGGCGAGCAAAATTCAACTTCATTCTTACAAACATTTAGTTCGTAAAATATTTTTATTGCTTCCGAAGAAGTCCTCGTTTAATGGTGTTAAACAGTCCGTCACAGTATCAACCAATCGAAACAGCATACGCAGTCTCCTGAAAGGCCATTGGCTCCTTGAGGTAAGAGCCAAGACAGCGCTTCCAAGCATCCATCCACGATTCACCCAAGTGACCGCCAGCATGAAGGTACCGTTCACCAAGATGCAAGGCGCCGGCAACGACTTTGTCCTCATCGACAACCGCACACTCAGCCTCAGCCTCACGCCGGCGCAAGCCATTCGCATCTGCGACCGCTTCCGCGGTGTCGGCGCCGCCGGTATCTTGCTCTGGGAGAAATCGCGCACGGGCGTGGCTGACTGGGCGTGGACCTTTCTCCAGAGCGACGGCGACACGGCCGACATGTGTGGCAATGGCGCGCGCTGCTTTGGCCGCTTCGTTCACGACAACGTCGGCAACCGCGACCCGTTCACGTTCGAGACGGGTGCCGGCGTCGTCGCCGTTGCGGCCGCACCGGACAATACGATTGCCATTGCGCTTCCAGCACCCAAAGACGTCTGCTTCCACGAGACGATCGCACTGCAGCAGAGTCCGACGACGACGGTGCATTTCGCCAACACTGGCGTGCCCCATGCCGTCCTCTTCGTGGCGGATGTTCATGCGGTCGACGTGCAGAGCGTTGGCCGCGAGGTGCGGTATCACGCCCACTACGCGCCGCGCGGCACGAATGTCAACTTTGTCCAGGTGCTCGGCCACAACCGCCTCGCGATCCGCTCGTACGAGCGCGGCGTCGAGGTCGAGACGCTGGCTTGTGGCACGGGCGTCGCTGCGGCAGTGCTCGTGGCTGCGCGGACGCATCAGTTTACGTCGCCAGTCCGCGTCAACGTTGAAAGCGGCGACTGCCTCGAGATTCGCTTTGAAGACGACGGCACGACGTTTTCGCATGTCTACTTGATTGGGCCTGCTGAGCCAACGTTCAGTGGCGAAATCGACCTCTCATTCTAGAATTCTGTTGTCTCCTATCGTACCGCATGAGGATATAGCGGTGTGGGCTGAGGAGATGTACACATTTGTCATGAATCTCACTTCTATTTCTGGTGCGCTTGGCTGCCTCGGCGTCATAACGATGGGAGAGGCGCTGGACCAGGTGCAAAGGTCGAGGAAACGTCGATGGGTTCTTTTTAATTATGGTCCGATGCCATTATTGACCACAAATAAGAAGGGCCATAAAATTGAGAAGCGATGGTCCAGCACACGGGGTCCTGCCACTGCAAGGCCGTGACGTTCGAGTTTGAGGCGCCGGCGAAGCTCGTCGCGTGGGACTGCAACTGCTCGATCTGCGCCATGAAGAAGAACGTGCACACGATCGTGCCAAGCGCAGCCTTCCGCCTCACGGCCGGCGCCGACAAGCTCACGACATACACGTTCAACACGCACACGGCCAAGCACCAGTTCTGCAGCGTCTGCGGTGTGCAACCTTTTTACATCCCGCGCAGCAACCCCGACGGATTCGCGATCACGATCGCCTGCATTGCACCGGGCACGGTCCAGCACGTTGAGGTCAAGCGCTACGACGGCCAGAACTGGGAGGCCCAGTACGAGACGGCCGACATTGCCAAGTACTCTAAGGCATAAGAATACGCGGCAACACGACTCTTTTTCCCAACGGTGCGCAAATAGATCACGAGGCCGATCAAACTTGTCGCGTGCAAGTACCTCGCGCAACGAGCTGTTCAACGGCGCATATTACTAAGCTAGGACTGGTACGTAGTATGAAGCTTCTGGGTTCGATCGCTTCGTGGCATGGCGTGGAACACGTTGTTGGTCGTATGATGGATGCTTCGTGTCAGGGAGGAGCTATCGACATTAGCCTCGCCTCGCGATCGGTGAGACCTGACGTGCATCCCAATACAGGTGAGCTGAGCCGGCGACTCTGCTACGCTTCAGTAGTTTGTGTAGCTGATGAGCCGGTGCAGCCTATTCTCGCGTGGCTTTCATGTACCTTCACGCTACTACAGCTGCGCCGTATATTGAAAGCCGTGGCCGTCCGATCCAGCTTGCACTTTCTCGGCCCCGAGGCTCGACACTGCCTTCTCTGCGATGCGCAAGCCCGCGGAACGTACGACCATCTTTTGGTGCGCTGCCATACGTCCGCGCGATCTGGCGCGCTTTTGCACCGCTGCAAGGCATTTTGCAGATGCAACTCACGTCGTCGGTCGCTGGCTTTCTCGACGACGACGTCGCCATGTCGTACTTGGCCCACAAGTCATCCATTCGTGCCCTCTGGCGGATCTTACGCGCTTGCGTCTAGAATTGCCATTGGCTCGAACGCAACAACCGTGTCTCCCGCACAACGCTGACGCAACTCCCCGCCGCTTCGCTCGCGACCCGGGCAGCTACCATCGCACGACTGCATGCCCGACACTTGGCTCGTCGCGTCGCTGGTCGCTTCCCGAGACCTCTTGGTGTGCACACTATTACCTGCTCCCTTACACAGTCCCGAATCACGACCAGTAATGCTCCTCACCGGCCACGCCTCACGAGCGCATTAAGAAGTCCACCATATCTTTACAATTGCCTCAGTTCAACAACAGCAGGTGTGTCGTGTTCAGGCGCTCCAGGCTCGGGTTCTCCACCTCGCACCCTTGCATTTCTTGAACTAATCATCAGACCTTGAATGATTGCTCTAAGGACAAAACTGTCATGCTACTGTGCTGTGCAGTATCGGAGCAGATTTGCTGACGAGTAAGAACGATGTCATCTCCTCCCAGCGCGTGGGTGGCAACACCGTCAACGGCGCATTGACTACACCATCGCCCTCTTCAACCGCCCGCAACCTCCAGGCCTGGATGCGCATAATCATGTTGCTGGCGAAGAACCAAGTTCAAGCAGTGGCATCTGGTCACAAGACAAGGTCAGCAATCGCACAGCAATCGCACCGTGGTCGACGTGTACAGTGTAGTAGCTGATGCCATTGATTCTTCCCACCAGCTTCCATGTCCAGCTTCAAGAATCTCGGTTCGCGACAACCGCCGGCGGAAACCGACTACTGGGAAGGGAGAAACTTGAGGCAAGATACTTGGGAGCTAAATTTTCACTGGACGAGTGAGCGATCAAGAAGTCCAGCGCGCTACAACGACACGCCTGCGACCCAACCTCCTTCGCCGCCCCTTTTCCTTCGCCTAGAGCATGAGCCTAGTATCGACTTGCGTACCTGACTGACGAGGCCTCGGTATCACTGACGTGGCGCTTCATCGAGGCACGTTATCGCCGGCCTGTCGCGTGTGCATCGAAGCCACGTTCGTTGAAGTTTGAAATCACTTGCGGTTCGTAAATGGATAGTGAAATCAAGTTACGACATTTCGAGCGACGACACTGTGCATGGAACAGGATCGAACAGCGGATCGCCATTCGCACCGCAAGTTCCCACTCTACTTTTCTTCTTCTGCCAGCTACACCATGAGCGTCACGGAACCCGCCGAGCCCCAGAAGCCGACGACGCCCGTCCCGTCGCCCAAGGCGGACGCGCCCACCGAGTACGTCCCGGTGACCGAGTACGCGCCGGTCGCCGACGCCGTCCTCGTCGAACCCACGGTTGCCATGAACGTTGTCGTCGTTGACGCTGGCCTCGACGCCAACGGCCTCGTCGTCGGGCGCTGGAAGGCCGACATCTGCGCCTGCTTTTCGGACATGATCCCGAACTGCTGCATGGCGTACTGGTGCCCGTGCATCTCGCTCGCCCAGACCTTGCACCGCGTCGGTCTCTTCACGTACACCAGCACGCTCCTCGTCTTTGCCGTGCTGTACACTGCGCAGTACCTCGCGCAGCTTCTTGCGATCGTGTTTGGACCATTGGCCTTCTTCCTCTCGTGGATTATCTACGCCTTCGTCGTCGCCGCGCTCATGTACGTCCGGACGCGCGTCCGCGCCATGTTTGCGATTCCCGGCAACGTGTGCGAAGACTGCCTTTGCGCGTGGTTTTGCAGCTGCTGCACGATCGCCCAGTTGGCGACGCACACCGACTCGTACACGCCCAACGCCTGCAACTTTGGGCCCAAGGACACGCTTGCCGGCTACGTTGTCTGAACTTGCGAATGGGAAACCACCCGGTCTTGTATCTTTTCAATATTTCGAAAAGGAATATAATTCTACGGGGTGGTCGCGATCCAACAGACTACATTCATACGTGCATGCATCCTTGCCAACGCAAGAGACGCGGGCCCAGAGCGCATGCATACTAGTATATGAAGGTGCAGATGCTGCGGAAAAGCTGTAAGGTCCGCCTCACTTTGCTGATGGTTTGATACATTGATAGATTGTAACGTTCCTGGCAGAGACCGAAGCAGCACGTCCTCGCCGCGTGGGCCCGTGCACAGACAAGCTTTGTTCCGCCAGTGAGTAAGCTGCCACAATGAGCTCCGCGCCGATCTCTGTGACCGCGAAAGCGCCGCTCGAGTATATCCCCGTCATGGACCCTCTGGCATCACCGATGGCGCACCCCGAGGACGATGCGTCGGTGCCCATGGCCGGCGCCGTGGACATGAACGGGCTCGTACTCGGGCGCTGGAAGACTGACATCTTTAGTTGCCTTGCGGACCTCATGCCCAACTGCCTCATGGCAACATTCTGTCCGTGCATCTCACTCGCTCAAGTCCTCCACCGACTCGGTTTCTACTCGTACTCGTCGACACTGATTGCGTTTGGCATTCTCTACACCGCGTACCTCGTCGCGACGATGCTCTCGTCGTCCGTGCACCAAGCGTGCGTCTACAACGGCATCGTCGTCACGTGTACATCGTCGTGGAACCCGTGGCCGGCCGTGAGTCTTCTCTTGGCTGGCGTAATGCGCGGGCTGCTCATGCACATCCGGACGCGGGTCCGCGGCCTCTTTCAGATTCCCGGCAGCGCGGCTGAAGACTGTCTCTGCGCGTTCTGCTGCTCGTGCTGCATGCTCGCCCAACTGGCGACGCACACGGATGCATACACGGCGGCGCAGTGCGAGTTTGGACCAAAGGACACGCTGCCAGGGTACCACGCCTAACTTTCACTGTCGAGCCAATCAAGTGTACTACACTCGTTTCTAAAATGCGCGCTTGGAGTCAAAGTACGAGGTTCAGTTGTACATCAAACATTCGACGAACCAGAGCCTCACCAGGTGTGCTCGTTGCAAAATCTCAGAGGCTTCTATCTTGCGCACGTCCGCATACTCATAGTGGTAGAAGCAGAGGCTTTCTTACGCGAGTAGGAGCAGATGCCAAGACTGCGGAAGGCTCTAGGAGACGACCACATCTCCCTCTCGACGAAATGTGCTTCGCCAGTGCGCGCCACGTTATCAGCACAGAAGGGTTAGGATGTTGGTGTGGATGCCACGGACGTTGAGCAGCAAATGCTCGAGCAGCGCCGACCAGAGAGAGAGAGAGGTCTAGATCCGTTGGGTACGGCTACGATGACAGCCGTTCGTTCTAGTCTCTTGTGCTGACGTTTGAAACTACGGAGCGCGGTCGGCCAAGCAGTGGCTGGGCTGCAGCGATCCCATGATCGGCCGCCAGCTTTTGCTGTCCTCAGACAGTGCAATCGTGCCAGGAACCATACAGTGTAAGACACTCGCCTCGTCATGAGGATAATTGGATGCGCTATCGGACCGCCACGAGCGAGCGGCGTCATCAGCCATCAGATCCGCCATTACGATTTGCCCACGCACGATCTCGGTTGCTAGAGCAATTTAATACCTCTATCTGAATGTTTGATACAAACACGAAGATAATGCGCGATAATTTAAAGCTAACGTCCACCACATGGGCTGGCTGGGGTAGCTCCCTCATAACCGGTTTATGCGCGCTGTATTGCTCCCATCAATCTTCTTACATATTGTATTAGAGCCCGCAGAAGGAGGCCTCACCGTCGCAAGAAAGGAGTTGTAAGTAGCATCACGTCACAACGGGCGCTGGCCAGTTTGCATTTTTCCGCACCAAGTTGGAGCATGAGCATCACTGAGAGCACCAAGCCCGCCGACGCGCTGCCCGTCGACGCGACGCCCGTGGCCGCCAACTACTACGATAAGGACGTGGCCTTCGCGGCGCCGGCGCCACAGGTCGTCATCGTGCAGCCGACCGTGGTCATGCAGGCGGCGCCTGTCGACGCCAACGGCCTCGTCGTCGGTCGCTGGAAGGCTGACATTTGCGGCTGCTTTACGGACCTCGTGCCCAACTGCTGCATGGCGTGCTGGTGCCCGTGCGTCTCGCTCGCGCAAACCGTCCACCGCGTCGGCCTCTACACGTACGCGAATGCGCTCCTCGTGCTCGTCATCATCTTTGGCGCGTCGTACGTCACGACCGGCCTCTCGAGCTTCTTTCGTGACACGTCGTGCACGTACTACAGCGGCGGCCTCACGGTCTGCGCGACGACCATGTCCTTCTGGGGCTACATCTCGTCCGTGTGCGAGATCGTGTCGATCGCGATCATCATGCTTGCGCGCATGAAGATCCGCGGCATGTTTCAGATTCCGGGCAACGCGTGCGAAGACTGCCTCTGCGCCTTCTTCTGCAGCTGCTGCTCGGTCGCGCAAATGGCCACGCAAACTGACTCGTATACGCCCAACGACTGCAACTTTGGGCCCAAGGAGACGCTCCGCGGCTACGTCCTTGTCTAAGTGCATGTAGTATTCCAAACAGCAGCATCTTCATGACAAATCGACACCTCATCTTGCCATTTGATTGATCGCACAGCCTATTTGATCGATCGCACAGCAGAGGCAGGCAGTAAAGAAGGAGCCGGCTATGTCAAAGAGGGCGCAGACCTTGGCACGATGAGGATTGTAATGATGAAAGAACACACCGCAAAAAGAATCGAACCCGCGGCCGATTGCAGCTCGCACACGCTGCGGCCGTCGACGAGGCGAGAGTTCTCAAGGTCCGGAAAGGCCATCGGGAGAACGTTGGCGAGGAGAAGAGGAAGCCAAAGAGGAGCAGTGCGCACGTGTACGACGAGGCCAACCCGACGCGGTGGATCGTCTGCGCGAGCGAGACGCTCGAGCTGATGCACACCACGCAGCAGTTGTGCACGCTATTGGTAAAGCAGCCATCGATGCTCACGGCCGTCCTCGCCGTGCGACGCGATCGATTAGTGTGCATATTGTGCTAGACGGAAACAAATGCGTTGCGAGCGAATATCTCAACGACCAGCGACAACGGCCCGCCACGCACAAACGATGGCAATACGCCCATTTATGCGCGAGTGAGAAGCGCATTACTGGTGGGCGAGCTGCGTTCGGGTTATTATTATTAATACTAGTAGAGAATGCTGATGGAGTCTCCTCGAGCACAATGCAGCAGCGTCAGTGGTGCCCGAGGAGCCTCGCCGTCGTCTTTCTGGCTTCGTCAGACATTATTCTTGGCGTTCGCCATAAATAATCGTAAATAACCATATTTTGGTGAACACAAGCCCGCCGCGCCGGCGGATCGACCAAAATGAAGTTTGAAAATGAAATCGCCCATACTTGCCAGAGTGCTAGACCACACTTTGGGGAGTCCAAAATGCTATGTGGCGTCGCCGTGTGAGCTCTGTAGCGAGAGCAAATGACAGCGGCAAACAATATTTCGATATAGTGTGATTTTTGGCTATACCGAAATACTGTACTGGATACGAGGCCTCATCACGCAGCGGTACCGCGCGCACGTTGCCTCCCTCGGCCACATGCAGCACGTTCTCTAACACGAACAAAAAGAGACGGCGCCCTCAGTTTCCGCGACTTCAACGCATTTTCAACCGAATTACATGTCGTATTTCGTGAAAACCGACGCTCGGCAGTTCGAGTTTGGTGTGAGAGCCCAAGCAACGACGGCGACCAAAAAATTGGTCGCACACCGGGTCAAGACCCTTGGCCAACTGTGGCAGCCAGTCTTACGGTCCTTGGAGCTTTGGAACCCCGCGATGTCACGTGAAGTATTTGGGCAATTCTGCCACCACCTCGAAAAATGGAAAATGGATTTCCGCGTCATTCCGCTACGTGCAGCGTCGGAAACGACATGTACGCCATTCAAAAAGTGCGTGGAGAGATATGCACGGCTGCTACGTGGCGCTGGCGCGTCTGTGGGCTGCTACTCGTCGTTGTGCTGCATGATGCTCACACTATTTAAGACGAGGTCGTAAGTCTTGTGATTGACTATAAAGAATCAAGAATTGAGCCAATAAAAACATCCGTTCCAGATCGAGCCGAATCACAAGGACAAGCGGTGGTGTGGACGCGCGCGATCATCGGGAAGGTCCGGCGCGACGAGCGGCTGCACGAAGATGCAGAGCGCGCTGCCTTCCGCGAGAAGCAGACCTCGACGGCCGCGTCGAGGCGCTCAAGAAGACCAAGCATCGACCTCTTTGCGCCCGACGCGACTCGCCACTTCTACAAGGCTAGCGACGCGCCGGACGAAGAAGCTCGGCGACTCGGCGAGCGCAAGATGACGCTGTCACGCATTGTTCGGCGACTGCAGCCACTTGGAGCACGGCGGCACCTCGCTCGCATGTTGTGTAGCGCTGGCTTACACCCGAAGAAACGTACTAGTAATTTATTATCTATTTGATATTTATGGTCTTGTTTGAAGGGGGCCGGACTCGGACCTATACAAATGTCAAGTACTACCGGACCGGACTGAAATAGCCCAACACACGATATCATACAGCGTTTTTTCTGATACAGTACATAATACAGAATTTGCCTTACAGAATTTGCCGTGCAGAGTTCGATACACGACTGGAGTGGGCGAAGGGCTCCCAGCAAGACAAATGATCAGAGGTGCTCTTTAGAGTGTGCATTAGTCGCATCATGATGCCTTACAGGTTGTACGCTAGTCGTCATGGATAAAAGTATTGTCGTGCTTCGCAATCCAGTCGAGAGTTCGATTTTGCTGCAAACGCCGCTCCTCGAGCCGCGCCACTGCAGCGTCAATGGGCATACGCGTTCTAGAGGCATAGGCTTGGACGGCACGAATGACCACACGACGTCGATTGTAGAAGCGGCGCGCGCTGTCATTGCGCCAACGAGCACTAGGCGTCTGCTCAATTGACACGACGGAGGGGCGGTCACCTAGGCCGTGGAACCACTCGCGCCAGAGCTCGGGTAGAGTTTGGACTCGACTCATTTGGTTACCAATAGCAACTCGCGTCGTGGACGGATTGTTGCTCATGGCACTTGCGGTCGTGGTGGGCTGGGTGGAGGGCTTGGCTGAGGGCTTTTGGGTAGCTCGTGGGGGAGACTGCCGAGGTGCGCCGTCGGGTTCCATTTCTAGGCGCATCACAAACCGACCACTTGCCAAATTGCTCACCACTTGACCTTGAGCCGCCACGTCGGTGCGCAGGTTGTTCACGACGGCGCGGACGTCTTCGAGACCAGACGTGACCAAGTTCATGGAGGTCGTGAGCGCCTTGTGGTTCGTGTCGATCTTTCAGTGAGCAATGGCATGGCGCGCTGAAGCAGTATCTGCATGGGCTCATCTTGGTGCACCAACAAGTGTTCCATCTTGATCTCGAAGGCGGTGTAAAGCGGGTGCGAAAAGAGAGGCGCACTCCACATCGGGTGCGCGGGGTAGAGCTTCTTGAGGAGGACAGAGTCTTGGAGAAGCACGACACGAAGATGCATTAGGAGCTCAAGGAAGCCTCTAGCCGCGATAGTGGCCTCGCACTTGCCGTCATTGAGCTTTGCGAGCCAGTTGGCGGCGTCTGGAAACACAAGCGCTTGGAGCTCTTGGTCGGGCTCCACTTGTCCACGCTCGAGGTAGTAGAGGCGAGGGTCTGGACTGAACCCAGCCATGACGCGCATTGCTTCGCGGGGTAGTTTGGTAAGGTAGCGGGGTAGTTTGGTAAGGTAGCAACCTTCCATTGCTTGGTTGTTCCAGTGGCCCAAGCGCCGGATTTGTGCCTCGCTTGCACCACCCATTTCGGCCATGCGAGCTCCTGAGCCACGGGCTACGTGCGTCTTGGCGCGGGTGCTGAGCCCGGTGGCGGTAAGCGCGTCGGAAACAGCCTTGTGGTGCGTGGAGTACGTCATCTCTTTTTCGGGTTCTTGCCGCTCTTGAGCAGCTTGTACCCGTACCAGTCGGCACTCGTGGTCATCACGGGGAAGGGCTCGCCTTCGACGTGCCAGCGCCAGAAAAGGTAGCACGCCATCGCAGCCTGCGGGCACACAGACACATCCTTGGCGCGCAAACATACGGCCAACTCCACGCGGCCATGCTGGTTTGTCTTGCCTTGGCGCTGAACGGCGATGACTGCAACGCACTTGCTAGTACCTTCGTTCTCCAATTGCACCGACTGTAAGTCCGCGAGCTCGAGCATGCGTGCCGTCTCGCCGCGCAGCAAGTAGTAGTGCGAAAGAGCGAACGCAAGCCAATCGCGGAGCCGAACGCCGAAGAAAGATGCCGGAGTCCAATAGTGCTTCGCGATTTGGCTTAACTGCTCTTGCGTCGTATAGCCATCTATGAGCGTACCGGCGCCGCGGTCTTCGTAGTTGGCGCGCTTGCGCTCGTCTTCGGCGAGCGATACTTGCTTCAGCAATGTCTTGACGAGATTGTTGCGCGGGTGGGGATTGGTGTTGGCACGTTGGCGCACTTGCTCTTGATAGAGGTCGACTATGGCGTTGACGTACTGCTTGACGGTGGCGTAGCCGATGACCTTGGTGGACTCCTTCGTCGACCCTGCGCCAGTGTCCTTCTTCGTCTTCGGGCGCGCCGTGCGTCCAATGACTTTATCCTTGATGAAGTAGTGGAGCGTTTGCGCGTCAACGAGCGGGAGCTTGTTGGCATTTCCGGGTTTGGCCTTGAACCAGTCGACGTACTCCTGGGCCTTCGCGCTGTAGGCAGCCTTCGTTGCCTTGGGACGCTTGTCCGCCGCCATCTCGTACGTCTCCATCGCTGAGCGCTGCATCGCGAAGGCCAAAGCGGCTTCTTGGACGTCGGCCGCGCTCGGGCGCAGCATCTCGTCCGTTGCACAAATCCAAAATAGAAGGACAGAAGCTGCATATCCAGGATTTCCACCAACTGACCAACCGCCCCGCAAGGTTTGCTCCATTTTTAGCCAATAGTACATCGCGGACCCACCCTGAAAATATCTCGGATATTTTCAATAGAAGTCTGGAAATACCCAATGTTAACTATGGGTCCGGGCCGGACCCTAGTCGGACCTGGGCGGACCTAGTACGTATATACCTATCTTTCTCTTCCACTGCAAATCTACGAAGTTTCCTACGAGCCCACTCCGCAGGAACCTTCTACCAAGACCATAAATATACTTATGGCCTTGCGTCTACCAACGGACTTGTCTTGTGTTCTACCAAGAAACATTTTGAACCGCAGCGATATGTGCGCATGAAAGCCAAGGAGATCGGTCCATGGCATATCGAACAAAGAGTGCGTGCCAGGGATGGTGGTGGAGGATCGCGACCGTCGCTCCGTGGCTCATCGACGGCAGCACCATCGGGTGCAGAATATGAGGTCGTGGTGGGCATGGTGATATCGACTGCACGACGACATGCGCTAAAGCCATCTAGTTGAAAAGTCTTGGTCGTAGCGAGTCGCTCGTGCAAACAGAAGTATGCAAACAGTCCAGAGGACGTCATCGAAAGCGGTTTTAAACATGTAATAAACCTAGTATATCAGGCCTTGACTCTCTGGATGGACGGCTGCTTGAGCGCAATGTAGCGTCCGACAGCAAAGCCCGCGGCGACGCCCAGCACGACAATCATGAGCGCAGCGCCCATGAGCGCGCCGGCAACGACCTGAATTTCGTTGCCGTCGTTGTAGTCGTAGCCAGCGCTGCGCAGCCACCACTGGGGGTACCCCATCGGCGCGATGCCCATCTCGTCAGCCGTCGTGTTGGAGACGACGTAGCCGTCGTGGAAGCGCGTCACGAGCGTCGCAAAGAGCGCGGTCGCGGACGCCAACGCACGGGCCGCCGCGTCTGCGCTGGTCTGCGTCAAGTACGTGACGGCGTCCGCGTCACTCAGCGTTGCGACATGCGCCGCCACCGCAGCATGGGCTAATCGCATCATCATCGTCTCGAGAAGAACAGACAGCATCGTACCGGCGAGCGCGGCGGCTTCGTACGCGCCGCTGGCTGCGCGAATGACGGGCGACGTCAGCTTGTAAAAGAGGCCACCATAGTTGCCAAGAAGCGCGTTGGCCCAAAACAGCGTGCGATTGTCAAAGCGCCGAAGGGACCCGCGCGCGGTGGCGTTGGGCGTCGCCTCCACACGCGCATAGATCGGCACATACGTCGTTGCGTGCGGCGCGTAATGGCCAAACCTACGCATTTGGACGCTCGACAGGTCGCATTTGACAGCGGTACGATGGACGGTACCAGACGACGCCGAGGCGAGGGTCCAGCACGCTCGCCTGTGTCACGTATGAGTACGCCGTTCGGAAGAGCGAGATGGCGCGCTCGAATTGCCCGTCGGCGCCGGCCGATCCGGTGGCTAGGACCGATGACGTGAGTGTCCGTGTGCGGGGTAGGGTCTACCGACAGTAACGGTCGGGGTTGCCGTATGGACCGGACGCCTTGTCGGTCGTCAAGTCGAACGCCGTGCCTTCGTAGTGGTCGCGCTGGAACCGCATGAGGTCGGCGGGGCCGAGCAGCGCGGCCGGCTATGTACACAAGAGGAAATCATCGACTCTTAATATCTCGAAGAGAGTAATACGCACCCGCGTCGAGAACGGATAGTCGGAGGCAAACACGTCGGTGGTCGGCGAGAGGGCGAGGCTCGGGTTCGCGAGCGTGAAGACGCGCCAGACGCGCCGGGTCGAGTAATACTGGTTCGGGTGCTCGCGGACCATCGCGTACGATGCGGTAAAGTCAAAGTCCTCGACGTCGTCGCCGTCCCAGAAGCCGTTGCGCTTCGCCACGTCAAAGAGGTTGGTGGACGCGAGGTAGTTGGCGCTGTCGCGGACGTCGATCGACCGAATGACAAACTGGTTGGCGACAACGGCCATCTCGGTCGCCGGCACGCGCTGCGCGGCCCAGACCGCCGACGCGCCCGTGTCATCGGGCAGAATGTGGAAGATCCACGCCTCGGTCGTGTCGGTCACCGTGAGTGTCTCGCCCGACTCGGCAAAGACGTCGTCGCCTTCCCACGAGCAGCCATAGTACCTAGATATATGTTTCAAGTTGATGCTATCTTGCACGTTGGAGAAGGGATGGTGGTTAGGTCTCGGCGAGGTGGCCCATGACCGTGATGGCCTCGCGGGCCGTGCGCGCGCGCTCCATCGCGACGCGCGAGAGCTCGACAATGTCGAAGAGCGCGTTGCCGCCCTGCGAAAGCGGCTTGGCCCACAGCCGCGCGCCGCACGTGCTCTCGCCGAGCGCCACTTGGTGCTCGTTCATGACGCCGTAGACGCCGTCGAGGTACGCGTACGTCTTCGGCACTTGCGGGATCTGGCCGATCACGGGCGTGGCCGTCCAGTTGTAGACGTCGTCGTCATCGAGCCGCGTGTACATGGGCCCGAGGCCGTCCCCGACGTACCGCGGGTAGCTCTGCTTGACAAGGACAACATCGCGCATCGCACCGGGCGCGTGCGTCTGCGACGGCACTTTGAGCAAGCGAAAGT
>NW_012156578.1:0-3213 GCF_000151545.1 Saprolegnia parasitica CBS 223.65
CTGATCTTGTCCAGATGTACGAGACGGCTCAGACGAGCCTATTGCAGCAGTTTGGCAGCAACGGTCTCCGCGAGTCTCTGGCCGCTTTGAGTGTCGACCTCATGCCACTGGGATGGCGCAGCAACTACTCGTTCTATGGTGGTGACCCGCTTTGCATGACGCTGCCACGCACAGCGTTCGTTCAGCAGTCGTTTGATTTCTTCCACGATTGTTCCAAGCCCAAGCCGCTTCGTCTGCTGCTGAGTCCATTGGCACTGCTGTTGGCGCGCACCGCCGTGCCCACCGGAGACGTTTGTGCAGCCGCGGCTTCAACACCAGCTTGTACGGCGTCGATTGCAGCCGCCGACCAGGTCTTACAGTCCCTCGCCTCACCGCTGGTCTGGAATGCATCGATTGCGAGTGAGGTTGGTCTCGAGATTGGCTTGATGCAGTACGCCACCGCCGCCAATGGCTCGTGGGTCGTCTTAAAACAAGCTCTGCTCGAGCCCTCGTTTGCGTTCTTTGGCTGGGTCTTTCTCTTTGATTGGGTCCTCGGCAATCGCGAAGTCGTCTCATTTCAAGGCGACAACGGCAATCTGACGCTCATCTCCAACGTCTATACCCCGCAGCTCTACACGACGGGGACGCAGCCGCTGCAGTCTGCCACGCAGATTCTCTACTACCTTGTGGTCGCCACCTCGGTGATTCTCGTCAGCGTTGGTGGGATTGTCTTGGTGTATGCGGTCAAGACGCAGTTTCAGTTCAACGGTTTGAACCTCTTCTTCTTCAACCGGATCGTGGGGGCTGTCTGGCTTGGTCGCCCATTGGCTTTTCTACGAGGCGCGTCGGCCGTCGTACTATTGAGCTCGGCCAACGCGTCGCTCCTGACGTCGTCTGCTGGTGTATCGCGCTTTGTGGCGACGCCTCGGAGTTGGATTGAAGCTGTGATCGTGACAGGCGAGGCAACCTGGCTTACCTATGTGGCGAATGACATTCTGGTACTACTGACTCGAGATTGCACCAAAGAGTACAGCTCCATTGCGAGTCTGCTTTCATGGCTGATCCTCTTGATTGTTGAAGTGGCGAGTCCCGTGACAGTCTCTGGAAGCTTGAATCGCGTCTGCATCGGCAACGACATGGACTATGCAGTGACGTGCGCGAGCGGCATTCTGTTGACTGGTAGCAGCTACCGCGCTCTGACCATTATCGTCATCCAAGCTAGCATTCTTGCTGTATGTTTGGGCATCTGGTTTGTTCCACTTCGCCGCGCACAACACAACACGGTAGAAGCGTCGCAGCTAGTGAGCGGTATTGCCCATGCACTTGTCGCATCACGGCACTCTGCGTGCTCAGCCCACCAAATCTTGGACCATGTTGCGTGCGTCCTCGCGGGCCTGATACCGCTGCGGTGGAGCGACAGAAACTATACTTTTGACATCAAGCTCTGGCTCCTCCTCCACGACGAGCTCTCGACGATGCGATATGAAAAATCGTTTTCACGACCTCGCGTCGCGCAGCGAGCAGCCGCCGTCCAGCCAAAGCCGGCTCCCACCCCTCTAAACATCGAGCCTGCTCCTTTTAACTACTGGAGTGTGCTCTGGAGATTCTTGGGGCTCGGCTACATTGTGTCGTCGATCCTTGGCTCTGTCTCGTACCTCAACGTCTCGGAAGTCAACTTGGCGAATGATGTCTTTTGGGCCACCTTCAACACCACGGGTGCCCACGCCTTCCTCGCCAACTGGCTTAACGAACAACTTGTCATTGGCAATACCACCATGCTTGACCTACCCCTCGACCGACCGAGTATCAACGCCATGGCATCCTTTGCGTCATCAACTGCTCTTGTTGCGTCACCCGCCAACTATGGCGCCTACCTCCAGCACACGCTACTGAGCTCGATCGAGGCAACCATAGAAGGGCTGAGACGCTCGAATGGGTGTGACGCACCCTGGATCTTCTCTCCGTACTGCTATCTCGACCTGAAGAGGTCGTGGACGATGGCCAACTCGGCCAAGCGCCAAGCGAGATGCGACGCGAGCATGACGACCAACGGCGCCGTGTACTTGGAGACCGTTCTGCGCAACGTGGATTTCGGCAGCTTTCAGAACTGCTGGGGCACGGGCTTTGACATTGGAATCGGTGCCGAGCTCAAGTTGTCATCGGAAGGTCGCAACTGGCTGGACATGGTCTCGAGCACGACATCACAGTTGAGTACAAGTGACGAAGCTGTGTACTGGCGGTCGTTTGGCCTCACAACGTATCAAACACAGTGGCAAAACTTCAAGAAACTCGGAGTTCGCAACAGCTACTCGATCATCAACGCGTTTGGCATTGAGTACCCGCTGACGCTAGCGGCCCAACCCGGCACCTTTCGCCGTGGCAGCCAGACGACGTTCAAAATGTACTGGTCGCTGGCCAACGATCTCTCGGCGGTCGCATCAACTCGTCTGGCATCGGCGGTCGCAGCTTTTACGGTCCAGTGCCACCTACGCTTTTACCAACATCTCTCTCTCGGATGTTTACGTGATCAATGGGACGCTGGCGTCGCCTATGTCCCCGGGCTTTCAGCTCATAAGTGCACTGCTGGGCCGTTTGGCTCGATCGATATGGTGTATGTTCCACCACCCGGTGCCCTGCAGCAGCTCGTGTCGTACCTGCTGGATGCGACGCGGACATCGCTCGCTGGCAACGTCGCCGCGCAAGCCGCGTACTTGAACATTACACCGCTCGACCTCTCTCGACCTGTGCCCCTTTCCTGGCTCTCGAGCCGTCTAGCAACCTTTGGGGGGTCGCCGCTGTGCCCGGAAGTACCGTCTGGCGCCTTGCTGTCTCTCACGGGTCTCGGAAGCCTTCTCTCGTACGATGGCATTTGCTTGCCGACGACAGGCACGGTCAAGATCCAAGCAACACGGGCGCAGTACGTTCTCGGCGCGATTCTTGCGGGACTTGAACCCACCGACAATTTCACCATGATTTGCGCGTCCGATCCCACGTTTACGCGTCCATGCGGCGTCTACCTGCCAACGACCCTCTCGTTCATTGCCACTTATATGCAACTACCACCTTGGCTCGTAGCTCAAGTCAGCGCTGTCCACGACGCTGTCTACGACTGGAACATTTCGCTCGCGTTTTATGGTCGCGATGGCGTCAACACATCACTTGCGCTCTCGCTGCATCGCATGAACGTACTCGAGGAGCCTTCGTTCCGCTTCTTTGCGTGGCTTTTCCTCTACG
>NW_012156578.1:3505-8159 GCF_000151545.1 Saprolegnia parasitica CBS 223.65
ACTACGGAGTGTCACAGCCATGGTGGTTCTCTCAACCGCGACCTTGCAGTTGCAGACGTCAGGTTCTCTGAGTCACTTTGCGACCGTCCGAGATCCATGGTACAAGACGCTACTGGCGGCCAATGAAGTCACGTGGCTGATTACCATCGTCAATGACATCTTGTTGGTCGCCACGGGACCGTATGCAGCGCACTATGTCGTTCTCAACGGTGTGCTGGTGTGGATCGTCGCTGCGGTCATATCGATTTGGGCGCCCGTGACGGCCACGCTCTCGGTGAACCTGACGTGCCAAGTCGAGGCGGTCGACTACCAAGTGCTCTGCACCGCGGGCACGATTGCCATTGGCCATCTTGGTCGCATGGCGCTCTTGATGGGACTGGTCCTCGTCTCCCATGGTATCTGCTACGTCGTCGTCAGAAGCTACCACCCCCGCTCGGCGACGGGTGTCACGTCACTTTTTCTCACGTCGGGCGCCAAGTATTTGTTTACGCAATCGCCATGGATGCACAATAACGTCTATTACGTGGACCGTGCGTCCGCAGCGCTCGATGGACTTTTGACACTACGACTCGGTGCGGAGATGGTCATATTCGACATTAAACTCTGGCGCGTGTTCCTCCTCCCGATGCCCCCCAAGACGAGCCTGCCGCAAGCGCTTGTCGTCGCGACACCACTCCGCGACGATGCGTTGCTATAAGAATAAGAAGCCTCGCCGTGGTCGTACTCTTGTACTCTCGTTCGATCCAAGAGTTGAACCGATTTCTGCTTTAGTTCACATCGATGTTGTCGGAATCTTGGTTCAGTGTGTGCAACCCAACCATGATTTCCATAGCTCTTTTGCAGCGAAACGAGCATGCCACGAATAATTAACGGCATGCTACCTTCTAGTCGTCGTACCATTCAAGTAGAGTTGACATCACACCTCAGGGGCCAAATAGCACATGGACGAGGCCACACTCGACGCGCCACACACAAAACCAAGAGACAAAACGGACTCGCAGGGCTTGTCG
Source organism: Saprolegnia parasitica CBS 223.65 (assembly GCF_000151545.1). Lineage (NCBI taxonomy): Eukaryota > Oomycota > Saprolegniomycetes > Saprolegniales > Saprolegniaceae > Saprolegnia > Saprolegnia parasitica. The sequence goes on from NW_012156578.1 coordinate 4,516, forward strand.
CAAATGTATTTTCTTAAAAGTCGTTTTTCCATTGGCGAAACTGGAAGAAAAGATCATGGTTCTCGTAGCTGCACATCTCCATGCTCGAGTCACCAAATTCTGGAATCATCAAGCACCAGCCGATATGGCGCTTGCTGCGAATCATCGTGCCACGATTCCAGTCGTTGAATTCCCACTCCCAGCGCTGGTTGACTTCGTCGCGATTGCACTTGTAGCCGTGCACGAACGGCTTGTTGGCCGCGGGGTTCCACCACGCATCGAGGCACAAGTCGTCTTGGACGTTGCGCAGCATGTTGAATTCGTTCACTCCGTTCGACTTGAGGACGTGCCAGACCTTGCCGCCCGCGTCGTTGGCGCGGCGCGTGTTGACGATCGTGTTCCAGATCGTCATATACGAGTTGTAGCGTTCGACAGGAACCCAATAGTGAGGCGAGCGTAGCACGCGCTGGACGCCCCACTTGTCGGTGAGGTCCGGCCAGTTCAAGGCCGCATCTTCGACACGAAGGTTGCCCGTCTTGTTGGTGGGCACCGTAGTGCTGTTCATCGCGGTGGCACTCACCAACGCCATGGCAAACACACCGCAAAGCCCGAGGACGCGCAGCAGCGACATGAGGCGAGGGTCGATGCAAATTTGAAAATGAGGTATGCTCTGGCGAGATCCAATAGAGTGCAACCGTGGCGAGCGCACGTCCCTGCAATCGAGTACCACGTATACGCTGCTCGACGATGGACACGGGTTGCCTGTCGGCGAATTCAACCTTCAAGAACGGTGTAGACAGGGTGCGCTACGGGCGCAGCCGACGGCGCGTAGATGCTGCTGGACCGCTCGATAGACGCGATGCAACGATGTGGACTGCAAATCAGATGTCACATGTCACACCATTGCCAGACCAGATGTGGGTATGCGTCAGACGACAAGCCCGTGTCTGAGAATAGCCGTGGTCGCGCAACGTACCTGCAACAAAGGACGACGAGAAAGGCGGGATGCGCCCTTATTTCTTGCCGACCCTTTCTATTACAGTTTTCCTAGGAGACGGAGCCCTCCGTTGGTCTCTGCAAGAAAGTGCGACTTGTTGTCTGACCCGAATGACGTCTGGAAGCAACCGTTCATTTTGTCGAGGTTCTCTTCTCTCATTCGGATGGGTGCATGTCGCTCTCAATGTGGGACTTCGTGCATCCGTGTATGAGAATTCTTAAAGTGTTGTGGCTGACCATGTATGGGCGGCACTGTACCGTCCAGTACAACTTCTTCTAACCATAGGTTGCGACATGGGTTCTTGTCGGGCTCTTCCATCCGTGGGATTCGCTGCATTTGTGTGTTTCTAGAGTTGCTAGTCCTCTTCGACTGGCTAAGCTTTTGCAATGTGCAAAAGGCATAAGGTGGCATCGTGAAGGTATCATCAATATGCAGTACACAGACTATCAAACATCAGCAGAACGCATCGCCGACTCTTCTCGATCCTCTCGCGGCCGCTCTTGCACGCAGTACACTGTACATACTGTACAGTTCAACCCGTGGGTGCAGAGACGCGAAGCTGTCGTTCCATCGCCACTCTCGTGTCCTTACACCAATAGCCATTTCTACTTTGGCATCATTGGCATGACGCAGCTCCTCGCCTTGCGCTGGTGCCTCGTCGTGGCGTTGGCTGTTGGCTACGCCGCCGCGATGAACAGCACGGTGCCTGCCAACAAGACGGGCAACCTTCGCGTGGAAGACAGCATGCTGCCAGGCACCGACATCAGCAACAAGTGGGGCGTTCAGCGAGCCGTGCGCACACCGTACTGGTGGCGGCCCATCGACCGCCTCGACTCGTGGATGACGATTTGGAACACGATCGTCAACACGCGCCGCGCGACCGACGCAGGCGGCAAGGTCTGGCACGCTCTCAAGTCGAACGGATCGCCGCAGTTTGATATGCTGCGCAACGTCCAAGACGACTTGTGTCTGGATGCGTGGTGGAACGACTATGCGCGCAAGCCGTTCGTGCACGGCTACAAGTGCAGCTACGACGAGCCCAACCAGCGCTGGAGCTTTGAGCTCCCGACACCCGGTGGCCCTGAAGGCGTCAAGATTTGCAGCAAGCGCCATCCCGGCTGGTGCTTGGCCATCAGCGCATTCGGCGACTCGTACATGGAGCCATCGTGGAGCATAGACGACAATCTTATGTTTGCTTTCCGTCCGTGGTTGGAAGAGTTTTAACGCAGTTGTTGAATGCAACGTTTTTTGACGCGCCGACTCAATTCTCAAGGAAATAGGCCCATTTTGAGCTCCACCTTGTCAGTGTAGCAAGCAGAAAAACATCTTGTCAGGCGGTTTGTTACCGGATTACCGCTATGAGTTTCTTTTTCTATAAGCTACGTGATCGACCAGCACGTCCGCGGTCGTGAGCCAGACCCGTGTTGCGTAGCTCCACTTAGCAAGCAGAAAAACATCTTTTGAGTTTGTATGATGCCTTTAGCAGCCTTAGGGAGTACAATGCTGTATAGCACAATAATCAATCTACGAGATCGATAGATTAATCGAATTGATGGGCACGAGTATCAAGTTGATACTGTACATGTGAGCCTCATGGATTGATGCAAAACCACGGCTACTATATTCGCTTCGGAGATCGATCGGTCGCTGGATAGATAGATGGATAGATAGATAGATAGATAGATAGATATATGGATAGATAAGACAAGACATAGAATGTGCACATCATTCAGTTCTTAGTATCTGGCTGAGACAGCGAGCAATCCATTCCCCTCGCCAACGCTACAAAGTTCCAATCTAAAAAACACAACTCGAACCAGTCGATGGCTTAGGCACACACGAGGCCATCGGCGACAACCAGCGACTGGATCTGGCGCCGGACGCGGGCCATTGCATCGTCTTTCGAGGCGTCTTTGGACGGCGCGTTGGTCCTACACCACACTAGAGTCTCATCTCTCATATCACCGCATCACGCGCATACGCTTGTTGCCACTGCTGGTAGCACACGGAGACTTCGTACCGCGCCTCTATCCACAATATTTATCAGCACAACGTGGACAAGTTGTCCATTAACCCTTGCAGTGGGCGACGACGGTCTGGTACTTGATCGAGTGCCGGAGCGACGTGAGCTCCTTCATGCGCGCGTGCAGATCCTGGCCAATGGCTACAAACATCTCGCTGTCGACCGCTTTCTCGGGCGTGAATCCGAGCTTGAGCGGCGTCGCAACGACCGCAAACAAGTCCTACACGCGTTGTGAAGAATGCAGCGTTGCATGGAGGGAGTCGACCTCGCGGCAAGCGGCTTCAAACACCTGCAGCTGCGCTAGGAACGTCTCGATCGATGTTGAGACCAGTGCGCAAAACTCGCCCGGCGCCTCCTCAAAGCGCAGGATGGCCTCGCGACTTGAGAGAATGGCCCCGAGGTCGGCGTCGCTAAAGCGACCACCGTCGTTGAGCACCGATGCATTCCTAGTTGGGTGTGTTTAGACAACCGGTCCATGACGTGGCAGCGTACGCGACGCGCAGCGTCTTGGCGATTTCCGCGTGCGGCGCCAGGAGGGCATTCAAACTCTCGGTGAAGGACCGAATCTCAAACTGAATCTGCTTTTCGAGTTTGAGCGGCGTCGCTACACGAGATGCTTCAAATACGAGCACAATGCGAGTTGAG
>NW_012156578.1:8259-14704 GCF_000151545.1 Saprolegnia parasitica CBS 223.65
GCTGCGCTGGTACCATTGCTTGAGCTCCGACTTGTGCTTCTTGGCGTTTGCTGGCAAGTGCGTCGTCGCCATGCTCTCGCGCAGCAAGGCCACGAGGTCGTTGCGCTTGCGTGTGAGGATGCGCAAAACGCTCGCTTGGGTCTCCATGTCCTGGCGCAGCGTCGGCACATGCGCCGCAAGCTTGAGGTACAGCGCTGCGAGCTTGTCGATGCGCACCGCAAAGTGCTCTACGGCGCCATGAGAGCCATGCACATGCATGCATTGTACTACCTTGGAACTCCTTGTCGTAGACGCGCAGCGCGTTCCACGGCTGTGGCCGCGGGTCCAGCGCCTTGATCTCCGTTTCGAGCAGCTTGCTGTAGCTCAGGACGTCGTCGTAGCCGAGGAAGAGTGGCGTCGCCTGCGTGAGGAGCGCAATCTTGTCGCGCGCCGTGCGCAGGAACGGACAGAGCTGCGCGAGCTTCTTGGCCGCGAGCGGCTCGAGTACGTCGAGCTCGCCGGTTGCGACGCGGAAGAGGTTGAGCAGCGAGCAGAGGTCGTCGATGATGTCGACGAGCGCGAAGCGGTACTTCTCGACGAGCCGGCGCTCGTAGCGCCCGAGGAGCTCGGTCTCGGTCTCGGCGTGGTCGGGCTTGGCCATTTTTCGAAATTGCACTTTGAGTCCAAGTTCAACGAGTTTTTCGAAGTGCGTTTTATGGGTTGAACGTGTGAAAAACATTTGACACCTGAAAAACCACTCCATATGCACCTTTTTAACACGGGACCTTGTGTGGATTGGATAAAACGTTGTGGTTTAACCTGCACAGAGCCGAGGTGGAACGAGTTTCGACGGCGCGATCTCGGATAACAACATCACAAAGGCGGCTACCTGAATCACCACAGACAATTTTCCACGTTACGTGACTGCTCTTGTCCGCTGCTTCCCGCTCATTTCGCCTGCTAATCATGCCGTGCGCCCAACCAGTGCCCCGCCATGGTTTGTCAAGTTCGGACCCCCAGTCGTTCTAGCGGCGACTGACCGGCTACCGACAGCGTCCGAAATTTGACTGGCTCAGTGACACACCTTGGCGTCCCCGAGACCTTTTACGAGCAACCGGGCCGAGCAGTCTCGTTTGTATCTCTACGGCAGCCAGCCCACGTCCTTTAGCGATACGGTGACTTTGTGAACCGGGTCGCGCTGAAAGCCGTGGCCGTCCGAGCCAGCTTGCACTTTCTCGGCCACGATGCTCGACACTGCTTTCTCTGCGATGCGCAAGCCCGCGAAACGTACGACCATCTTTTGGTGCGGTGCCCATACGTCTGCGCGATTTGGTGCGCTTTTGCACCGCCGCAATCGGCCCACACGTCAACCATGCATGCCCTCTGGCCGATCTTACGCGCTTGCGTCTGGTGTGATTGTCTTTGGCTCGATCGCAACAACCGTGTCTTCCGCACGACGCTGACGCAACTCCCCGCTGCTGCGCTCGCGATCCAGGCAGCTACAATTGCACGACTGCATGTCCAGCACTTGGCTCGTCACGATGTGGTGCCATCGCTTGACGCACCGGCCACGCCTCATGAGCGCATTCAAAAGTCCACCACATCTTTGTAATTGCATGTAATTTCAACAACGACTCGCCAAGTGAAATGGGGCAATTGAAATGATTGGCTGAAAAATCAAAATTGCTTGAGGTGGCGACGACACGTCTTCCCATCTGGTCTGGTTTGCGTACCGTCACGTGTGGATGCTGCGGACCGATGCTGTGGACCGTTTCTTTCTCGCACGTCGCTGCCGTCGCGGCTTTTCAACTCCAAAAAACCGTGTCGGCGAGTGAAGCGCTCCATCGCACTTCGTTAACGTTAGTTACAAGGGCGGAACTGCCGTAGCGATCCAACCACCCAACCATCAAAGCGTCTCGAATCGAGACGCTTTGATGGTTGGATGGCTCTAATCATATTCCAGTTTCTTGTATCGATACAATAAACTGGAATATGATTACAAGTGCGCGTATTGATGAAATGCCAGACAATTGGCGTCGGTCAAGACATACCGGTACCTCACTGGTGAGCGCTTCGACGCATGGTGGACGAGTCCAGCTTCCTGTTCCTGTCTAAAACCGTAGTAGAAAAAGACATTGGTCGTGGTGGCTTGGCCCCAAAGATACAGCAGTGTCGTCGTCCGCGCCGTCGACTGTCATGGCGTGTCACGTGTTGGAACGCCGTAGCATCACGCAGCGACGGGGACATCGGACGACGCGCATCTTGTCCTGCCAGTACCTCCTCTCAAAATCAACGCCAAGAAAACTACCCAGATAGGAAAATGACAAAACGGGGTGTGTTTAGGAAAAGCTGGGTCAAAACTGGAATTTGGAGAAAAAATATCCATTCACTCAAGTTCCCACCAGGGTATTTGGGGTTGTTTGACATAGTCGCCGCAGCGGACGGGAGGTGGGGTGATGTGAGGTGTTGAGGAAGGTTAAAGGATGCCTGGACATGTCTTGTTTGCGGGTATGGAGGCGTAGGAGGAGAGGGGTACGCGAAGACGCCATAGCGTGCCATTGCATAGAAAAACCAAGTTGATGTATTGTTTGCAATTTACCCTGTTTTGGGTTGATTTGGGCGCACGTTCACCCTTTTTTGACATTGCACCATCCAGATGTTTGTCTCGTCGCAGCAGCGAGTCAGATCGTACGGTCGAGATGGGTCGAGAGATGAGCTGTAGCGATGCCACGTAATCTGGTCGACTCGACTCTGTACGTTCTAGTCGTGGCGCGCGACAGGCGGGGTGCTTTGCAAAAGACGCCTCTGCCCAGGTCGAGCTCTTGCGCTCGTGGAGTCGGCTCATTTGACACTTTCGTCGCAACGTGACAGTGCCATGGGTCTCCACATCTCGGTCGTGCTTGCTCTCGCCGCCACCGTCGTGCAAGGCGCGCCGCTCCCGACCAAGAACGCGACGCTGCCCAAAGACAACACGACGGAGACGGCGACGCTGAAGAACCAGTTTCCGACGCGGCAGTGGGGCATTCAGCGCGGCTGGCGTTACTGGTACCTAGACGACGGCAAGTGGATGGCCCTTTGGACGTTGACAGACTTATGGACCACCATGAGTGGGTCGGCCGTCGCGACCAATTGCCGCGACTGCGGCGGTTCGAAAGCGTGGCAAGTCTACCAGTCGCCCGGGTCCGACAAGTTCGATATGCTGCGGCACGTCGATACGGACTTGTGCCTCGACGCCTACTGGGACAACGAAGCTGGGAAGCCGAAGGTGCACGGGTATCCCTGCAATGTCCAGAACAGCAACCAGCACTGGGACTTTGATCTCCACGGCCTGTTCGAAGGCTGGATCCGACACCGCAAGTTCCATGACTGGATTTTGTACGGCGCGCAAACATACGAAATGATCCACGTCGACGACTGGCGCGCTCTTCAGGACGATGATGCGTGGTATCAGTTTATTCCCTAAGTCGCAGATATATTGACTTGCGATTTTGCATGAGGTTTTAGTGTCCTGTCCTTAGGATGTGCATACTTTCTTCCGTATCAAGCGAGAGGGAGCTACGAGAACTGGCATGATGAAGGTCGACTCGTTTAACGCTAATTTTAACGCTGGTTTGGCGTCGGGGTCAAACACACAGGCCGAAGTACGGACGTGTAAAACGTGTGCGTCGTGGTTTTTAGAAGGTCAAAGCTCTTGTGTTGACACTGCCCGTCGTGTTTTACACATTTCACACGCATGTGTGAATCGAAAAACGTGCAATAAACCGTTCCGATTTAACCTTGGTCGGGCCATTTGGACGTTGCCGATATGGAGGCCAAGGTGGCCACGACGGCCGAGCTCCGCAGCGCAGCGCGCGGGACCAAGCGGGCGAGGGCCGACGAGCACGAGATCGCGCCATCGAATGTGGGCTACCGCCTCCTCGAGACGATGGGCTGGAAGGCTGGCGAGGGCCTCGGCAATGAGAAGCAAGGCCGGACCGCCCCTGTCGCCACGTGCTTGAAGCGCGACCGCGCTGGCTTGGGCGCAGCGCCGCTCACGTACCGCGTGACCCACATCGAGAAGCCGCCGCAGCCGATCGTGCAGCCGCCAAAGCGGACGCCAGCCGAGAAGCGGCAGCGCAAGGCGGCCAAGGCCCAGACAGCGCAGAAGGAGCGCATGTACGCGCAGGAGCTCTACTCGGACGACATTCCCGAAGAGTACATATCGCTCTTCCGGTGAACGTCGGCGACAGGAGACTGCGTACGTTGCCGAGGACTCGACTATCAACACGATGACTCCATGTACTAGTGGTAGATGCCAACGCCCATGCGCTTGCATCGAACGACTTGCTGACGGGACCTGCGCAGCGGCCGCCAGCGCTGCAAGACACCGTGGTGCATTGCTGCTGTTAGTATGATGTGGCTGCACGCAAGGATCACGCCGTGTCGTCGCCGACGCGGTTTCCGCAGACAGTACTCGCTGTACCAATGACGACATATGCAGTGCGTACTGGTCTCTCAACCCTACTCTGCTCGCCAAGGGCTTTGTTCCCCGTCGGGCTGCCCGATCCTATATGTCTAGTGCCAACGCGCCGCATCACCTACGAAGCGAGTCCTTTCGTCATGGCGATGCTACGGACTTGCATCATGAAGCTGCCGTTCATTCGGATCCTGAGATGCCATTTGAGGTGCAACGATATCATGCACAGGCTATACACCAGCGACATGGCGGTGACACTGCGGGATGTCTACGTCGCCTGATCCACGCAGCGTCTCGCCGTGACGGGGCGCGCTGTGGCTTGACCACCTAGCGACAACCGCAAAAGCAAGCGACAAGGCGTCGAGCCAACGTCTGAACACAGGCCAACGTCTGAACGACGACATGCTAGCAACGTCAGAGAAAGCATTTCCTACTAATACGGCCCACACGGGATGGGCCTCTCCGTGCGCAGCTCACTCGCAACGACCAAAAAATACTGGCGCCAAGTCCCACGCATTCAGGCGCAGCACGACGTAAGCGCAGTCATTGAGTTCGTTTTTGCAAATTTGATTTCAACACGAACACGTTTGATTGATTGATTGATTGATTGATTGTACGGCCCACACGTCGGCAGACTCGCGCCAACGACAAGGTCGAGCCCTCAAAATCCGACTACGTATCTCGTTGTCGATGCAGCGGGTGTCTTTCTACATTGCATAGGACCTTTGCGACGTATTGGTTCATAATCGCTCCACTAAGCATCGTCAACTCAGAAAGGTGGACACTTGTGCAATGAGAAAACACATAGGAGTCAACAAGTCTTAACTAACTAGACTAGACGACTAGACGTCGTTGATGAGCGGGACGGCCGCGGCGAACGCGGGGCTTACCGGGTGCATGGACGTGGCGGGCAGCAGAAAGACGCGCCAACTCTTGACGTCGAGGACAACGAGGCGCATGGCACTGAGTCGCCACGTCAAAAGGCCGTCCAAGACGGCAGAGGCGCGGTCGACGTAGTAGACATCGTCGTCCATCCACGGTCCCGGCACAAAGAGAAACTTGGCGCCCGACGACAAGAAGAGCGACGTGACGGGATTTGAAGGCGCGACGCGGACACAGAGCCGGGCGGTTGCAAACGAGAGCACCTGCGAGAGAAGCACAGCCGACGCCAACACGAGCATGCGGTGCGCGCTACCGATGGCAATGTTGCCGGCCGTACACACCGCGTGCGAGTCGACTTGCTCGTGTCGACAGCGCAAGTCAATGGTCGTGGCCGGCGTCACGGGCGCGGCGACCGTGACGGCGGAGGCGAAGACCCAGACGACAAAGCCGTTGGGAGTGACGTAGTAGGACGCATAGTCGCCCGTCACGACGAGAAAGATGTCGTTGACGATCGTGATGAGCCACGTGACCTCATTGGCCGCCAGTAGCGTCTTGTACCATGGATCTCGGACGGTGGCAAAGTAGCTCAGATAGCCTGACGTCTGCAGCTGCAGCGTCGCGGTCGACAAGACGACGATGGCCGTCATGCTCCGGAGCAGCAAGAACGGCCTTCCGACCCAGACGATCCCGCCGACACGGCCGAGCTCGAGCATGTTGAGGCCTTCGAAATGACCGCGACCAGCTATGATGTAGACGAATGCGAGGCCTGCAACTGCAATCATGACGCCCGTGACGTAGAGAACACCCGCTCGTAAATACTGGGCAATGTTGGCGGGGACCTCCCATGCTTGCGTGGCTTGAGAGAGCGGCGTCGCGAGATCGCCCATGAGCGACAAGCTGCCGTTATCGCCTTGGAATGAAATGACTTCGCGGACGCCAAAGACCCAGTCGTAAAAGAAGAGCCACGCAAAGAAGCGAAAGCTTCGTTCGCGGTCGTCGAGAAGGTTGAGCACACGCAGCGTCAGCGGCAGCGACGTGTTGGAACTTGTCCGTGCGTAGATCATGGCCGACACATTCATCGCTGCGATCCGCTGTTGCAGAATCGCCACATCCACGGCGATGGACAAA
>NW_012156578.1:14804-17406 GCF_000151545.1 Saprolegnia parasitica CBS 223.65
TGCCGAAATCCACGTTGCGCAGAACGGTCTCCAAGTACACGGCGCCGTTGGTCGTCATGCTCGCGTCGCATCTCGCTTGGCGCTTGGCCGAGTTGGCCATCGTCCACGACCTCTTCAGGTCGAGATAGCAGTACGGAGAGAAGATCCAGGGTGCGTCACACCCATTCGAACGTCTCAGTCCTTCAATCGTCGCCTCGATCGAGCTCAGTAGCGTGTGCTGGAGGTAGGCGCCATAGTTGGCGGGTGACGCAACAAGAGCAGTTGATGACGCAAAGGATGCCATGGCATTGATACTGGGTCGGTCGAGGGGTAGGTCAAGCATGGTGGTATTGCCAATGACAAGTTGTTCGTTGAGCCAGTTGGCTAGGAAGGCGTGAGCACCGGTGGTGTTGAAGGTGGCCCAATAGACATCGTTGGCTAAATTGACTTGAGAGACACTGAAGTACGAGACGGAGCTACCGATGGACGACACAATGTAGACTATCCCGAGCATTTGGAGGACGAGGGCCAATACTTTGTGACGCCGGCGCTGGTTGATGCCAGGATCGCTCTTCTTCCGAGCCCCCGCCTTGGCTTGTACGTGAAGCGAATGCTCGGACAAGACGGGGCGTGGCAGCACTTTGAGAAAATTTGTGGTCGATCGGTCGTCCTTGAGCAAGAGCCACAGTTTGATGTCAAAGATGTACTCAACGCCTCGAAAGTGCAGGGCGAGCAAGCCTGCAAGGACGCACGCCACGTCATCGATGACATAGTGCGTTGGAGTCGTCCCGGGGGCGGTTGCAATGAAGGCGTCGGCTATGCCACTCACGAGCAGCGATGCCTCCGACTCTTTCGTGCTCAGGTACCGCCACCGGCGCCACGACGCCACACACGCCCAGACGACGACAAGGATGCTGGCCTGGATGACGGCGATCACCACGAGTCGCTGGAAGCTCCCCACCGAGACGACACCGCTGGTACACGTGGCGGCAAAGTCCATATCGACGCTGACACAGGCGCGCTTGATGTTGACGACGATCTCGACGGGACTCGCGACTTCAAGGATAAGGAGAACGAGCCACGAGAGAAGACTGGCAGTCGAGCTGTACGCTTGCGTGCGGTGGCGCGTCAGCAGCACCCACATCTCGTTAGCAACATACGTGAGCCAGGTTGCCTCGCCCGTCACGATCACAGCTTCAATCCAACTCCGAGGCGTCGCCACAAAGCGTGATGCACCAGCAGACGACGTCAGAAGCGATGCGTTGGCCGAGCTCAGCAGCAGCACAGCCGACGCGCCCCGTAAAAAAGCCAAGGGGCGACCAATCCAGACGGCCCCCACGATCCGGTTGAAGAAGAAGAGGTTCACGCCGTTGAACTGAAACCGCGTCTTGACCGCATACACCAAGACAATCCCACCGACACTGACAAGAATCACCGAGGTGGCCACCACAAGGTAGTAGAGAATCTGCGTGGCAGACTGCAGCGGCTGCGTCCCTGTCGTGTAGAGCTGCGGGGTATAGACGTTGGAGATGAGCGTCAGATTGCCGTTGTCGCCTTGAAATGAGACGACTTCACGATTGCCGAGAACCCAATCAAAGAGAAAAATCCAGCCAAAGAACGCAAACGAGGGCTCGAGTAGAGCTTGTTTCAAGACGACCCACGAGCCATTGGTGGCAGTAGCGTACTGCATCAAGCCAATCTCGAGACCAACCTCACTCGCAATCGATGCATTCCAGACCAGCGGTGAGGCGAGGGACTGCAAGAGCTGGTCGGCGGCTGCAATCGACGCCGTACAAGCTGGTGTAGAAGCCGCGGCTGCACAAACGTCTCCGGTGGGCACGGCGGTGCGCGCCAACAGCAGTGCCAATGGACTCAGCAGCAGACGAAGCGGCTTGGGCTTGGAACAATCGTAAAAGAAATCAAACGACTGCTGAACGTACGCTGTGCGTGGCAGGTTCATGCAGAGCGGGTCACCACCATAGAACGAGTAGTTGCTGCGCCACCCCAGTGGCATGAGGTCGACACTCAAAGCGGCCAGAGACTCGCGGAGACCGTTGCTGCCAAACTGCTGCAATAGGCTCGTCTGAGCTGTCTCGTACATCTGGACAAGATCAGCAGGTACGGCGAGGAGAAGGCTGTCGACGTTCTGGAAGGGCCCGACGACATGGCGAAATGCTGCGGGCTGCTTGGCAAACTGCCCAGAGACAGCGGTATTACCGAGGGCGACTTCAAGGTCGACGATGGGTAGTGCGGATGAGATATTGGTCCCAAAGTGCCGCGACGAGCCGCGAACAAGGCTGCGGTTAGCCGACTGGGCGATGCGAATGTCATTGAGCGGCAGTGAGAAGAGCTGTGCCGACGTCCAGGGTCCCGTGCCTTGGGCAAAGTTCTTGATGGTCACGAGCTCCCGCAGTCCGATTGCATTCTCCAAGAGGATGGTTTCCGTGATGCCGGGTTGCCACCGGTTCTGCCACTGCAGCTGGAACCGATCCAAGTTGTACTGGCGCCAGTAGAAGAGCTCGTCACTGATTGTTGTCGTATTGCGGGCTTGCGAGACTTGACTCAAAAAGGCTTGTCCTGTTGCGGTTTCTTGCAGTGCCCGCTCGTACGCAATGACAAAGCG
>NW_012156578.1:17567-23828 GCF_000151545.1 Saprolegnia parasitica CBS 223.65
AGTGCTGCACGTTCATGCGCATCGACCACGCGGCGCTGAGTGTGCGTAGCTGCGGCACGGCGTACTCGATGGACGTGAGCTCGGTCATGAGAATCCGGCGAGAGTAGGTTGGCGATATACTGGTGGTGGCGATGGACGCGTTGTAGAGCTTGTTCATCGTTGCGTGGGCGGCATAGATACTGAGGGCCGACGTCGCGGTCAGCGCCAGTTGGGCATTGATTAGGTCGATGAGCAAGGCTTCTCCACTTGTGGGCATAAAGCCGGCCCACCACAGGTCGTTGGCCAAGCTTGGCGAAAGGAGCGAGAGATACCAGAGACCGATGCCGAGCGAGGCGATGAGGTACAGGAGACCTGCGATGACGAGGGCTGCCTGGTACTTGGAGGCGATCCGGATGTTAAACGATGGCGCGCGTTCTAGCGCTTTTGCGGCGGTTGGTAGCATCGAGAACGAGGGTAGCTCACTGAAAATGAAAAGTGCGACTCAAGAGGCTGGCTTCCAGTGTCCAGTGCTGTGCTGGGACGATATGCAAATACATTGTATCGTTCGCTGCAACCGCTGCCTATCCTGGCAACCGAAACGTCAAAATATATTTATCTAGTATCAGATAAACGTACGATTGTTGATCGAATAATCGTCTTGCTCGCAACCATATGTCACTCGATTTGAAGATCTTTCGAGTCCAGGTTGCACGCAAGCAGGCGCACTATTCAACATCAAATACTAGGCAAGTGCTCAAGGCGTGAGCGCGTCACGCGACCGATTATAGCACCTGACCATTTATTAAAATCGTGGTTTGCCACGTGGCAAGGGCCGTTGCGTCGTTGCTAAAACGAGCGATGCGCAACCGCCCGAGTGCGTTAAAATAGCCCGCTGCTCGACTGATATATCATACAGTGCAATGGAAGAAATCTCTGTTGTAACGCACGAGCGGTGTGTACCTTGTTGAAATAGTGCAAGCAGCTGTGCAAGCATCGCTGTGGAGTACCGGTACTGGAGGAAAGAGAGCATCCACAAGCATTCAAACGGCCAATGATTTACTAGCGTGTGTAGAAGCAACGCTTCTGGCCGCTCTAAGCGATGCCGCATTCGTCTCAACAACGGCCCATACAAATGACGACTAAGGTCCATACAACATTGGGCTCCGGTGTCTTCAACAATGGTCTCCAAGAATGGATGTATCGATGAAATACATTCTCAGAGGAGGTGTTTTCTGGTGGCGGCGCCTTGCTTGCGCTTGGTCAATGAGGACCCGTTTGTCACCTATCCCGCATGCTTTTACGCTGATGCGCTCGTGGAGTGTTCTCGCCTGGGCTGAGCCTCGCACAGTGCTACGGCTATTTCTTTCGATGGTAAAATACGAGTTTTGGCGCGTACTATTACAATACAATGAATTAATGGCGTTCTCACATGCCCCCTTCGCTCGGGGGAAAGAACGCATTACCGCTGCACCTCGGGTGAGACGTGGCGGGTTGCTTAGCGGAGATCGAAAACTAGAATGCTAAGCTCTGTCGACGAGTCGTTGGTGTCGCTGAGCCGCCTTCTCTTGTAAAGTCCGCTTCGACTCGTTGCAGGCGCGAAACACCCATTTGCGGCACCAAGCCGCAATTTTGAAAATATGGGTTTGTGCCTTCAAGGCGTCGCCAGGGTCGATTTCACATAAGGCAAATCAAACAGACAACAATGCAGGACGAGCCTAGGATGTTCACGTTCCCGCCTTTCGCCCCGAAGATGGAGTGGTTGCGTTGACACTTTTGAGAAAACACGCGATGCCATGTCAAAACGATAACATTGCCAATCGTCACTCTCTCAAACCTCACATATAGAAACAATCCACTGACTAGTTGTCGTTGAGAAGGGGAATTGCCGCGAGAAAGTCAGCTTTCGTTGTTTGCGGCATCAGCTCCAGCGGTATCGTAAACACCCGCCACGTCTTGATATCGAGGACGATCAGGCGCGTCTTGCTATAGCGCAGCGTAAGGAGTCCGTCGAGGACAGCGGACGCGCGGTCCACGTAGTAAATGTTGTCGTGCATCCAGGCGTTCGGTACAAACAAATATTTTGCCCCCGACGATAGGAAGAGCGACGTCGGCGCGCTTGCCGGCACCTCGCGCAGACAGCGCCGCGCGATCGCAAACGAAACGATTTGAGAGACGAGAACCGCTCCGGCCAGGAGGAGCATGCGTTGAGGACTACCGATTTGAATGGTGCCCGCAGTGCACACGGTATCGGCGTCCACTTGACTCAGTTGACAGTGCAACTGGATGGACGAGACGGGTGCCACGGGTGCTGCCAGCGTCAACGCGCCCGAAAAGACCCAAACGACAAAGCCGTTGGGCGTGATGTAGTACGATGTGTATGCGCCGGTCACAATGAGAAAGATATCGTTGACGATCGTGATGAGCCACGTGACTTCGTTGGCGGCAAGCAGCGTCTTGTACCACGGATCGCGGACCGTGGCCAAGTAACTCATATAACCCGAGTGCTGCAACTGCAAGGTCGCTGTCGACAAGACGACAAGGGCCGTGACACTCCGGAGAAGTAAAAATGGCCTCCCGACCCAGACAATCCCGCCGACGCGGCCGAGCTCGAGCATGTTGAGGCCCTCAAATTGGCCTCGAATGACAAGAATGTACACAAACGCGAGCGACGCAATCGCCATCATGACGCCCGTGACATAGAGGACGCCCGAGTGGAGGTAGCGAGCAAAGTTATCGGGGACTTCCCACGCCTGCGTCGGCTGCGACAGAGGCATTTGGAGGTCGGTCACCAAGGCAAGGCGTTGCGCGTCGCCTTGGAACGAGATCACTTCACGATATCCAAACACCCAGTCGTAGAGGAACAGCCAGCCGAAAAACTAAAGTCTCGATCGGTCTCGTCGAGAAGATTTGTAATGCGCAGCTCGAGGGGTGCGGTCAAGGTCGTGCGGGCATAAATCATGAGCGAGATGTTCATGGCACGAATGCGCGTCGTCATGTCTGCGATGTTGACGATCACGTGCGGTGGGACCTCCATGTAGTCGCGAATGTACGTTCTCGTTGTTGGCAGGTACACGCGACATTGCGTGGCGAACGCTGGGTCCAGCGCGCACACGGCCGAGAGGTTGCTGGTCGTGGATGTGAGATTGGCAAACAGACTCCCGAGAACGTATTGCTGGCGCGTTGGCTGGAGCTTGGCAGAGACACCCGTCGCCACCAAACAGATGGCGTCGAACGATAGGAGACTCGTGAGACCCAAATTGGTTCGTTGGCCAGAATTGAACTCGGTGCAGAGCGGCGACCCGCCATAGGTGAAGACACCTATAGACAGCCACGCCTTTGGCGCAGGACGGGAGAGATCCAATGGCGTGATTGCGCGGTAGGCACTTTGAGCGCTGAGATTCCCAGCGAGCGGCGCACGGGTGAGCTCCAGCAGCAACGACATGAGCTGTTGTAACTCCAGTGGTGGTGGTACATAGATCATATCGATCGAGCCAAACGGTCCGAGATACGAAGAAATGAGTTGAAGCCCTCGCGATAGCGGGGACGGCAGCGTCCCATTCATCACGTAAACATCCGCGAGCGAGGTGTTGGTAAAGGCGTAGGTGGCACTGGACCGTAAAAGACTCAGACCGCCGATGCCAGATGTGTTCGATGCCACGGCCGAGAGGTCGTTGGCCAGCGACCAGTACATTTTGAATGTTGTCTGACTGTCGAGACGGTACGTGCTCGCCAGTGACGCCAGCGTCAGCGGGTATGCAATGCCAAATGCGTTGATGATCGAGTAGCTGTTGCGAACTCCAAGCTGTTTATAGTTTTGCCACTGCGCCTCAAATGATGAAAGACCAAACGACCGCCAGTGAACAGCTTCGTCACTTGTAGTCAACTGCGATGTCGTGCTCGAGACCATGTCCAGCCAGTTGCGACCTTCCGACGACAACTTGAGCTCGGCACCGATACCAATTTCAAAGCCCGTGCCCCAGCAGTTCTGAAAGCTACCGAAATCCACGTTGCGCAGAACGGTCTCCAAGTACACGGCGCCGTTGGTCGTCATGCTCGCGTCGCATCTCGCTTGGCGCTTGGCCGAGTTGGCCATCGTCCACGACCTCTTCAGGTCGAGATAGCAGTACGGAGAGAAGATCCAGGGTGCGTCACACCCATTCGATCGTCTCAGTCCTTCAATCGTCGCCTCGATCGAGCTCAGTAGCGTGTGCTGGAGGTAGGCGCCATAGTTGGCGGGCGACGCCACAAGAGCAGTTGATGACGCAAAGGATGCCATGGCGTTGATACTCGGTCGGTTGAGGGGTAGGTCAAGCATGGTGGTATTGCCAATGACGAGTTGTTCGTTGAGCCAGTTGGCGAGGAAGGCGTGGGCACCGGTGGTGTTGAAGGTGGCCCAATAGACATCGTTGGCCAAGTTGACTTTTGAGATGCTGAGGTACGAGACGGAGCTACTGATGGACGACACAATGTATACGATCCCCATAAGCTTGGTCGCTAGACCCATGACGAGGCGTCGCCGCCGTTGATTGATGTTCGACGTTCTCTTGTGCTGCAGGCGCGGCAGCGGGTTGATCTTAACGGAGCGGTCGACCAAGACGGGGCGCGGGAGCACTTTGAGAAAATCAATCGTCGACCGGTCGTCTTGCAACAAGAGCCACAGTTTGATGTCAAAGATGTACTTGACGTCGCGGAAGCGCAGTGCGAGCAAACCTGCAAGCACACACGCGACGTCATCGATGACGTACTGTGTGGGGGTCGTGCCGGGAGCGGTGGTCATGAATTCTTCGGCAATGCCACTCACGAGTAGGGAGGCTTCGGACGCTGTTGGGCCAAGGTAGCGCCATCGGCTCGAGAGTCGGAGCGTCATCCACACAAGGACGAGAACGCTTGCTTGGATACTGACCACCACAACCAGTCGGCTGGAACTACCGACGACCAGTGCCCCGCTCGCGCACGTCACTGCATAGTCCATGTCGACGCCGACGCAAACACGTTTCAAGCTTCCAGAGATTGTCACCGGACTCGCCACTTCGAGAAGAAAGAGAATTAGCCACGAGAGCAGACTCGCGGTGGAGCTGTACATTTTCGTGCCATCCCGAGTCAGTAGCACCAAGATATCATTGGCGACATAGGTGAGCCACGTTGCCTCGCCCGTGACCACGATGGCTTCAAACCAGCTCCAAGGCGTGGCAATAAACCGTGATGTCGCCGGAAAGGACGTTGAGAGCGAGGGTTTCGCCGAGCTCAGCAACAGCACTGCCGATATACCTCGTAAAAAAGCTAGTGGTCGACCGAGCCAGACAGCCCCCACGATCCGGTTGAAGAAGAAGAGGTTCAAACCGTTGAACTGAAACCGCGTCTTGACCGCATATACCAAGACAATCCCACCGACACTGACAAGAATCACCGAGGTGGCAACCACAAGGTAGTAGAGAATCTGCGTGGCAGACTGCAGCGGCTGCGTCCCTGTCGTGTAGAGCTGCGGGGTATAGACATTGGAGATGAGCGTCAGATTGCCGTTGTCGCCTTGAAATGAGACGACTTCGCGATTGCCGAGGACCCAATCAAAGAGAAAAATCCAACCGAAGAGTGCAAACGAGGGCTCGAGAAGCGCTTGTTTGAGGACGACCCACGAGCCATTGGCGGCGGTAGCGTACTGCATCAAGCCAATGTCCAGGCCAACTTCATCCGCACCCGATGCATTCCAGACCAGCGGTGAGGCGAGGGACTGCAAGAGCTGGTCGGCAGCTGTGATGGCAGCAACGCAAGCTGCTGTCGGTGAGGCCACGGCGCAAATGTCGGCGATAGTTCGACTTGAAGTGGCGGCTCGCGCCAACGCCATCGCGACCAAGCTTGACGTCACGACCAGAGGCTTCGGCTTGGAGCAGTCATCGTAAAAGTCAAACGACTGCTGGACAAATGCCGAGCTCGGCAAGCCCGTGCAAACGGGGTTACCACCAAAGTGGGCATGGTTGCGCCACGTGAGCGGTGTCAGCGCCAGCGTTGCGGGATATGATATCGCAGCTTGCTGGGCGTGCAGTCGAGCGCGTGTCGCCGCGAAAGCGTCGCGAAGGGATACCGGGGGACCCCGATAGAGGCAGTCCACGCTCTGAAACGGACCAATAACCCGTCGGAAGAGCGCTGATTGGTTGAAGAATTGACCCGAGACAAGCGTGACGCCGCCAAACACTTCAGGGTCGACGACAGGCAGCGTGGAGGAGACGTTGGCGTCAAAGAAGCGCGACGACCCGCGAATGAGACTGCGGTTGTTGAAGGCTGCAA
>NW_012156578.1:23928-27183 GCF_000151545.1 Saprolegnia parasitica CBS 223.65
TCGCCATGTAGTCGGCCCAGACCACGTTGCGCAAGATGGCTTCGAGGTACACGGCGCCGTTGGTCGCAAACTGGTCCTTGCAGCGGCGCTGACGAGTGGTTGTGTGGGCAATCTCAAACGTCTGGTTAAAGTCGACCCAGCAGTGCTGCACGTTCATGCGCATCGACCACGCGGCACTGAGTGTGCGTAGCTGCGGCACGGCGTACTCGATGGACGTGAGCTCGGTCAAGATGATATGGCGAGAGTAGGTTGGCGATATACTGGTGGTGGCGGTCGACGCATTGTAGAGCGTGTTCATCGTTGCATCCGCGGCGTAGATACTGAGGGCCGACGTCGCGGTCAGCGCCAGTTGGGCGTTGGTTAGGTCGATGAGCAAGGCTTCTCCACTTGTGGGCGTAAAGCCAGCCCACCACAGATCATTGGCCAGGCTTGGCGAGAGGAGCGAGATGTACCAGAGACCGATGCCGAGCGAGGCAATGAGGTACAGAAGACCTGCGATGACGAGGGCGGGCTGGCGTCGCGAAGCGGGTGTTGTGATGAACATGGTTTCCAGTCTCGTTGCTAAAACAAAGTGACGCTACCGATAACAATAACCACCACGAAGTCTATTTATGACATGCTAGCAGCTCGTGTCACCAACATGTGGTGGCGCCGAATCAAAATTGCCTGTAGAGCCAGTCCGTCGGCATGGACTGGACCGCTGTGCGCAGAGCCATCGCCGACGACTCGTTGTACACGCCGCGAAGCTCGAGCGCACGCAGCGCCGTACAGTGCGGTAGGGCAGCAGATAGAGCCATGGCGCCAAGATCCTCGATCAGTGCCATCTTGAAGCGTAGCGTCGACAACGCTGGAAGAGACGGCAGCACCTCCACGAGTGGCGTCGCATCACTGATCCCGATACCTTTGAGCTGCAAGCACGTAAGGTGTGTCATGGACGGTAGCACGGCTGCAAGCTGATTGATGAATGTCACCGGGCACAACGCAGAGTTGGCCGCCAAACGAAGCCTTTCTAGTCGGGTTGCCGACGTAAGCGAGGTACAGAGGGTGCGCGCGAGACTCTCAGACGACTCATCGCGTGGCGTGTCCGAATTGGTCCAGCGAAATACACGCAGAGTGGACGGTAGCGGCTGCCCATCCAAACCAAACGAGTTGATGTACGGAACGTTCTTGATCTCAAGTTCTTCAAGCGTTCTTGACTGCGATATCGCGCTTGCCAGCGCTGGACCGAGACCGTCACGACCATCGTCGTGCATCGCAAGGTTGCAATGCACGAGCCGAAGAGACTTGGCCGGGCAGCGAGCCAGCCAGGCAATGAGGCCATTGACACTTGACGTCGCGAGTTGGGAGACTGCAAAAGCACAGCCATCAATGTCGACATTGACAAGGCGTGGAAGGTAGGCCATGCCCGCAAGGACAGCGTCAATGTTGGCGAAGTCCCCGTCAAAGTCGTCCCAGTCGGTATATGTGACGCGCAGCGCGTGCAGTCGGGGGCATGCGATGAGCGCGTCACGCAGCGTTGCGCCTGCGTTCGGCGGCGACTGGGCAGCATCGATAAAATCAATCATAGGCGCGAGCTCCACCGACGTGACGAGATGCGAAATCGCATCGACGTACCGCAGCCACTCGGCGAGATTGCTGATTGTCACCG
This sequence comes from Saprolegnia parasitica CBS 223.65, assembly GCF_000151545.1. Classification (NCBI taxonomy): domain Eukaryota; phylum Oomycota; class Saprolegniomycetes; order Saprolegniales; family Saprolegniaceae; genus Saprolegnia; species Saprolegnia parasitica. The sequence goes on from NW_012156578.1 coordinate 25,577, forward strand.
AGACGCGCGGGACAAATGGTGCGGCGGCCGCGAGGTAAGCGACGATCGGTGCCGCGTCCGTGTTGTAGTAACGTAGGTGGTAGCCGTCCAAGGACATGGTCAGTCCGGAAAAAGTGCAGCGCGATAGAGTGCCGCGGATGCCCTGGCCCCACGTGCGGACGTGCTGCATTGCTGGTGTGCGCTCGGGCAGCACGTCGAGAAGCGCCGCGAGCGTCGCATACGACGGTATGTACGACGCAATGTGCTCGATCGTCTCGAGCGCAAGGAGCATCTGTCAAGTCTCGTCGGTATTGCCAAATGGACAACCAATCAATCATCATACCAGGCGTGAATGATGGTGTTTTAGACCAGCATTCATACACACTCGGCGTGCGAACGGTATGCAACCAAAAAGATGTGGCATCTGGAGACGTAGCAAAGTTGAATCTCAACGTCAAAAACGGCTCCAGCAGCAAGCTTCGGTAACGCATTTACATGCATAGTCATGGACAAATCGGTCTCCTCTCCGAACCGAGCGTCAATACTGCTCGTACCGTGGTACTGAAACCGAACGGTCCATCACACAAGTGCTCTACAGCAAGGGCATATTCCCTTGTTGACAGCAAGTATGCATCGACAAGACACATGAAATGCACAATTCATGAGGAGGATACGATAAGGCAGCACGCTTGCGCAAGCCTGCCCGGTTTTCTGTCTTCCGAAAGGCCGTCTACACGTACGTTCTACGACGGGTCCTTCGCACGTCACTTCTTGATGCACGTCCCACGAACAAGGAGCAAGCCGATGTAGACAACAGAGACGCGTCGCTATCTCGGACCAGGCAACAGCGTGGCCTCTATCGAAGCGATATGTACTCGACGCGAGGGCATTGGCTAGACTATCGCAGTCCGCACAAGAGCTCAAGGCTTGAACGAGCAACCTATAACTTTTTGCGACACTTGACGATAAAAATGTGTCCTTATGGTATACAAATATAAAGCAAAGGACGCGACATTTCAGGCGGTGTGGAGACAATTATGTCTAAAAGCGATTGTACGTTGTGTAGCTGCCCGAGACGACGCCGGGTGTGTTGCTTTTGTTGGCGAGTTTGTTTTGAGCCAGCACGTGCCACCGTTGATGGCGAACCCGACGCACCCGCTCGTCGATGCGCAGCCGTTGCAGCACTGCGTGCGCTGCGACATCGCGTCGCCGAGGACGGGAAAGCTGCGAATGTCGTTGCCATAATAGTCGGTGTTGCTCGCAATATTGCTGCACTGGGCTACGCTGCCCGCCGATGCCGAGATGCAGTTGGGACAGGGGTTCGCATTGAGGAGCTGGCTCTTGAGCCAGCACGTGTCGCCGTTGATGGTGAAGCCCTTGCAGCCGCTCGTTTGCGTACAGGCGCTGCAGCACGCAGACACCTTGTCTTGGTTGGTGCCCGAGACGTGGACGTTGGCGATGTCGTTGCCATAGTAATCGATTTCGTTTTGCACATTGGCGCACTGACCGCCATTCAGAGGCGGGGCTTGCGTTGGGTACGAGCCACCAAACGCTGCCGAGAGGCAGTGGGGCAAGGCACGCAACGGGAGGTTGCTCGTTGAGCCGAGCACGTGTCGCCGTTGACGGTG
>NW_012156578.1:27844-29661 GCF_000151545.1 Saprolegnia parasitica CBS 223.65
GAGTCGTCAAACTTGCCAGGTAAGAAAGCTTGGATGATGGCCACGTAGGTCGTCCGCATGACATTCGGCGCAAACTCGGCCATGGGACTGGAAATGACGCCGTGACCAGAGATAAAAGGCACGGCGAGCGCGAGCAGAGTCGCTGTCCGCTGCATTTGCGTAAAAGGAGCAAAAACAAAAAATGATGTGCGGAGTGGGTTCGCATGTGCTTGCTCCTGGACAGCATCGCAGTCGTTTCGACGCGTCCGATCTCGGTAGATTCCCGCGTCGTCAAAGCACATTAAAATGGCGTTAATTCCAAGGTCCACGCCCCCTCATCGAGGAGGAACATCGCGCGAACGGTCCAAAGGAACGCGCGCGGCACAACGACGCTGCCGGTGGCGAGGTACGTCTCTTCGCCTGCTAGTGTGCGCGAATGACAAGCGTCCAAGCGCGTTCCGCGCGGGTTCGAGTCGAACAACAGAATATCATGATGATCATCGCGCCAGAAGCGTTCCATGCGTCGTAGTCACTAGTACATAGTACAGAGGGGCGGGCGACAGTTCATTCATTTACACGCCATGCCAGGCTCGACAACTGGGGTCCAACACCCTTGCTGCGCGACTCTTGCATCAACTCCATGTTGCCTTGGGTATCGAATGTCGTGGAGCCACATGTGGTATTTTCATTGCGTAGCGGGAGGACCAGATTTTCGACTAATCGGGGCCGGGAGCGAGCGACACGAAGAGCCCAACGTCCCGAGTTTAGTATTCCGCAACTCGGCAACAAGTGTTTTTCTAACCCGCCTGCCTTCCCAAACGGGCGGTGGGGAATGTCAACATCACCTTTCCACCGCACGCCACTCGCGACGACGGTGTGGTACGAGTCGTACAGCAGCCAGGAAGAGACAGTAGGTTAGATAGTCACTTGTCCCTTGCCCGCAATGCCACTTCAAATTGGCTACCGGTCAATCGAATCATCGTCTATGACCCCACTCGAGCGTCGTACAAGATGAAACTACACTGTACCGAACAGTTGATAGGTTGTTGGATCCAAAGCTACAAAGCTACTATACGGTTATGACGACAAGTATGGATAACGTCGTCTTTACTAAACACGACCACCGCTAAAGAACGTGTACTCGTCATCGCCGCTGTCGTCGATTATCATGGGAAGCTGGTGCGCATACGACAAGATCTCATTGCGATCCTTCGCGACGAGGGTCACTCGTAGCGTGCAAGTAGCCAGCGGCGCCAGAGCGTCCAAGAGACGGCACGCTCCTTGTAGATCCAGTTGATCGTTTTGCACGAGGTCCAGCGCCAACGGCCAGGTACTCGAGCCGAGCGCGCTGGCAACGTCAGCCACCGCATCCTCGTCGAGGTCGCAGCATGCCAATCGCACGTACGTGATGTTGGCACGACTGAACCAATGGCGCAGTGCACGCTGCATCGACGCGCGCGGGCCTTCACCCAAATAGATGTTGCGGAACGAGATATGCTCCAGGCGCACAAGGCCACACGTCCAGTCCAGAAGCAAAGTGACCTCCTCCGCCGACATCAAAAACGTGTCGAAGGATACATGGCGGAGGCAATCGTGTGGGATGGGAGCGGGCAAGTGATCCAGCATTCCATGACCCAAGCAGAGCGTCTCGAGGGCCGGCAGCGTTGGAAGCCACTCGACGACGAAGCTGAGATCATCCATGGCAGTGACGTCGAGGCGTGTCAAGCGGCGTCGATCGACAAGCGACAGCAACTTTGCGACCGACGACTGGTACACACCATTCAAGCGCAGCTCGGTCACGTGCGATAACGTCTTCTTGGTGGCTACGAGCGCGTTGA
>NW_012156578.1:29761-36378 GCF_000151545.1 Saprolegnia parasitica CBS 223.65
GTTAGTGCGTCGGCTACGCGAGCATCATCAAAATGCCCAACGCAGTCCAGACACAGATGGGTAAGCGTTGCAATCTGGGGCCATGCGAGCAGTGGAGCCATGTCGATTGCATCCGTGTAGTCAACATACATGTCCCTCGTGCTGTCCCACGGGTCCCGCGCGAGCGAGAGCCGCTGCACGCTTGGCGGTAGCCATCGGCGGAGTCTGGTAAACATGCCGATCGAGACACCAATGTGCGCCAGGCGTGTGCAGCGTGGCAGCGCCGCTGCGATCGCGTCGACGTCCCAGTCGTCGTCGTTGGAGGCGTACATCGACGTGATCGGCCACGCTGTTAGGAAGGCGATTAGCTCGCGACGGCCCGAGATCAGGAGGTCGCGGAAGCGCCGGATAGCAATCGATGGCAGCACCGGCAGCGCCAATAGAGCCAACGGACGGTAGGACAGCGCGACGTCCTCGAGGCAGATGACCGGCCATTGCTCCAGAAAGGCCGCAGGCGACTGCAGAAGCGTGAGGAGCGCCTCCAGCGGCGCACTTCGCATGTCTGCTGGCAGCGCCACAAGCAAGGCGCGAACGTCGTACGGTGATGCCACGTAGGGTACGATTGCAGTCGCCGCAAGGGCCACGGCGTCGGCTGCTGGCATCACGGTTGTGGCTTTGTGATCCTATGCGGATATATCCGGATAACCCAAAGCTTGCCTGTGGATTGTTGGCTTTCATCGATCTCGAGCACATGTTGTGACGCAGAGATTGACTTGTATGCGGCCTCTTAACGTTGTTTGGATAGCGTGGATACTACACATTGGATTATATGAATAGCAGGATCAACATCGCGACGCGAATGAGCGAAGACGTGTACCAACATGTTGAGCGTCAGGCAGAGGCGCACCACGGCGTGTCCATGATATATCGACCGTGCAAGGATTACAGTCTACATAGCCCAAGTCGCTAAGCCAACTGATGGATTGCCATCACTTCTATATTGGTTTCGCACAGTGCACATCTATGTTAGCACGCGACGACCCCTTCGACGTCTGTTGGTGCTCTAACGCTTGCAACGATTTCTGCAAGGCGCGCGCACGTGCTCTGCTGTAGAGTCGGTCTGTAGAGCTTTCAAGCTGGTTGTTAACAGTCGCGAGACCTTTGCACGTGATACTGACTACCCGCACGCTGCGTACTATCGGCCACCGAATACGCGCCGGTGGGCTGGATGATTCGTCCCGCCACTGGTGGGTTTGGTCCAATACCGGTAGCGACGCTTTTATTGGACAGAATCTCGACCAATGAAACGCATGTATTTGTGATCTTGGCAACCGCTCAAGATTTTGTAGTTTGAAAAAGCGTTTCGCAATGGCTGCCAAGCCGACTGTAGCTCGTCCTCGGTACCTCCTGGTAGTCGACGCCGTCGCAATCTCGATCGTCCAGTGCTTGGCCACCGCCGACGATGCACTGGCCTTTCTCACTTCCATGCTGGCGTCAACGTTGAGCGCGCCACTTGCTGCTCTCTTGGTGCTTCTTCGCGCTCCCAACGTCTTTGCCACGTGGCCTGTAATCTGCCTCGAACATATCGACTCGGTATACCAGTCCCTCGCGCTCGCAGCGCTTCCGGCACTCCCTGGCGTTCGCATTTGCTGGTACCGCGGGCTTCAAGAAGTACTCGGTAACCGCTACAGCAGCCTCGGTGCGTTCCTCACTACGTGGCCAAACAAGCTCCAATCCATCGAGAATGCCATTTTCAGCGCGTACTTTGACGAGATCAAGCACGCACTGCCACTGTGTCGGTGGCTCACCGACGTTGACGTCCGGGTCAAGCACTGCATGACGCTCCTCCCGTGGCTTCCACCTTCGGTTCGCACACTGCACCTCACTGGAACCTACTCGCGCGCGCGGCGACGGTCCATTCCGGCCACTCCATTGCTGCACTGGTTGCAATCTTCCAATGTCACGTCGTTGGACCTTGTTGGAATTTTTTCTCATGGGGACGCCGTTGCGTTGGCGGCCGTGCTTGCGCAGGCCTCGTCGCTTCGAAGCGTGAGCCTCGTCGACTCGGACGCGCTGCTCCGTGCGATTCTCGTGGCGCAAAAGTCACTGCATCATCTCACGTCGCTTGTCGTGAGCGCCCGCGATTCAGCCAGTGTCGAGCACCTCATGCTGCACGTATTGGATCTCTCGGCGCTCACACGGCTCGACGTACACTGCAACAGTAATTTGAGCTGGCTACTGAAGCTGCTGCCCGCAATGCGATCGCTGAACGAGCTCGCGTTGCGCGGTGGCTATTTTCACAGCGTGCCAGCACCGAGTATGCACGATCGGCTGCGTCTATTGACTCTTGAGGACGTGCAGACGGCAACGAAGGCCGATGCCACAGCACTGCGTCATTGGATGAATGGCTTGCACACACATTGCGCCATCAACCTTCGTACAACGACCATTGCAAACGATTCAAAGCGCTCGCATCCAGCACTCTCGCCCGATGCCATGTAATCCAAAAGTATAGATAATTTGTACGTCAAGGGTCTCCAACCCCGTTTCATTTCATGGTTTGTAGATAGATAGATACAGCGATTTTTCGCGTGAATAAACACAGCGATACTGGCTGTAAGCTCCATGCAGGAAGATTGCCGCACACGGGCACGGAAATACTCGACAGCATCGTGCGTGGTGACGCCGGAAGAAGCGTCAACGATCGCCTTGGTCAGCACGGTCCACAGCGCCTTGTTCTGCCCCATGGCGGTGAGGTCCGTGAGGTCGTCTGGGGTCGCGAGGCGCTTCTTGAAAGACGGAACGGTGAGGCTGCTGCGTTATCGTCGGTATGAGAGCCCGGGCTTACGCTCGTGGACCTGCTCTCAACGATGCCTGCTTTGGAACCTATGCTCCTTGATCCTCATCGTGTCCTCCAGCAATCGTGCCAGCGAATCGAGCCAACACGGTACGCGTCACATAGTGGTAAATCATTTCGCCTTGCAACGGAGGCGAGCGCCTCTGGTGAAGGTGCGCAGTCCGCTGGCGAGGGCTAGGTTTATAAAGCAAACCTCGCAGGACTACGTTTCCCGCGCAACCTTGATGCGGTTGGACTCACGCGTGCGGTGTTGATATGGATGGTTCAATAGGAAGAGAGTGAAGCTGCTGGATCACACGTCATCTGCGTTGAGAAGCGGCGTGACGATACAGTAGATACCGACGCTTTCCACTGCTCGCAACTTGTCGCTCCAAAATCTCGGCATCCACCTCGTCACGGTCTGGACTCTTCTCGGAGCGCTATCCCGCGTCGTCAGCACCACGGTCCGCATCGCGGTAAGCATCAGCGCCGACACGTACAAAGAGGTCGCTCGTCTAGCCTGGAGGGACTCTGGCGTCGCGATGCTGCCTCGATACATCAACGAGTACGATCTCTTTAGCCCCTAAGCAAGCTTTGAACCATTATGAATGACATTTTTTCATCGCATCGCTTGCAGGCTGGGAAGGCCAGAGACACATAAGACACGATGGTCCTCATCTTCGCAGCTGAGAGACACCTCGAGTCTTATCGTCTGTCAAGGTCCAGCCACGGAGGAGCTCGTGCTGGACGTATTAATACGCAATGCTAATGGTCGACTTGTGTAAGCTGCACCAATGTAAACAAATATCTTTGACTGCTTCGGGTGACGCGACCAGCAGCAACGCTATAGCTCAGCCTGAACCAATGGGATGTTAATGTTGTCCTTGCGCGCGCCTGGCTCGTGCTTGTCCGTGGGTGTTGTCATCCGGATACCGAGCGTAGCGGATCGTGACCACCCACCAATCAAAAAACGGTGGCGCGATCTATTTCCTCGTTCTTGAACCGACATGCGTGAAACGTCATTTTTGAAACAAGTGCAGCATGGCAACGAAGCGGATCCATACCGTACCGACACCAGCCTTAGCTCTCAACCACCTCCGCGTCGCAGTCGTCCAGTGTTTGGACTCGTACCACGACGTCGTCGCCTTCCTTCGAGCCTTGCCGTCGCTTTCGGAGCCACTGGCCGCGCTGCTCGCACTGCTACAGGGGTCGTCGCGCGCCATGGACCAGTGGCCCGCGATCGCCCTTGAACGCTTGAGCGAGAGCGAGGTGGAGCTGGCGCTCATCGCGCTTCCCGCGATACCTGCCATCCACGTCCACAACCGCGACGATTTCGACGACAATGTCGGGGCGCGGGTTGCCGACCTATGCACGCTCGCAGCGACGTGGCCGACCAAGATCACGCACCTGAGCGAATGCATTCAAGACAACGAGATCCCGTACGTTCAGCGCATCGTCTCGCACTGCACTCGCCTCGATGCCATCGTCCTGCACCTTGACGCATTTGCGCCGCTCCTGCCGTCGCTGCCACGTGGTCTTCGCCACGTGGCGTTGATGGCCAACTTGTATGCGCCCCCTCCGATCCAGAACATTGCACCGACCTTGCGGCAGTGGGTCGATGTTGGCACGAGCAGTAAAAAGCACATTAGCTTCCACAACACGTGGGTGCTGAGTGACGCCGAGGCCGTCGCAGAGGTGGTCGCGACCGCCCCGTCTCTGACCGGCCTCGACATTGACGATACGTCCGAGCTCGTCGAGGCCCTCGTCGCGAGGCCCAAGTCACTGCAGTATGTGACGGCATTTGGTATCAAACGAACGCCGCTCAAGGAAGCGAAGCAACTTTTGGCGCGACTGGACGTCGCCAAGCTCACGCGGCTCGAAGTGGACGAGGTGGCTGACGTCAACTGGGTCCTCTCGTTGCTGCATTCGATGCCCAACCTCCAAGAGCTCTCGCTCAACTGCGGTGAGTTCAAGACGATCCCTGCCACGCTTGCTGCAGCGACGCCCCGTCTGCGCAAACTACAAGTGCGCAATATCGGATTTTCGGCCACGGCTTTCAACAAGTTTCTCGGGTGGGCGTGTGGCTTGAAGCAGCTGCGCTACGTCTCGTGGGACGTTCAAGGGCACGCCAACCGGCAGCTGGCCACGCTTGCGTCGACGCTCCGCCAATGGATCAACACAACAGGCGTCTCGGAGATCCATTTGTTCGGTGCCCATGGAAATTGCGTCGCCAAAATGGTGGCGTCGGTGCTGTGCGAGTCGACACGCGGCACAGGCCTCACGCTTGTGGACCTGCATAGCGACGGATGCGTCGTCTCTCCCGATATGGTGTGGGCGCTCGCCCAAAGCATTGCCCACCTCACGAACACCAGGATCAACATCGCGACTTTTATGGACGATGAGACGTACCAGCACGTCAAGCGTCAAGCGGAGGTGCACTATGGCGTGTCCTTGACAAGTCGAACGTACAGGGATTTCAGTCTACACAGCCCAAGTCGCCCAACCTACCGGTACTACTGATGGAGTGACTCCATTCTATCGATTTCGCACCATACAAATCCATGTTTCCCACGACGACCGCCGCTTTTATTATGTCTTGGTGCCCTAACGGATGCCGCTCTTTTTCGGCAAGGATAGACACGACTGCATTTGCAATCTTGGCAGCCGACATGAGTTGTCACGATCTTGTAAGAGCTTGTGACGGGGTCGGTACCAAGCCGCAGCCGCATCGGACAAAATTGCGGTCGAGAAGCACTCGGCATGCGCCAGCTCGTGCGGCATCTCAACCCCGCCAAGCTCACCCAGCTCTCCGTAGAGAGCAGTGGCGACCTCGCATTGGTGGGTCGCTGGGGTGTCTATTAGTTCTGAGACCTTTAGAATGCCTTTCTTCCAAGTACATGACCTCTGAGTACTTTTGTTACTAAAAAGACTGGTTTTTGAGTTTGAGGGTAAACGAACTCATAGGTACCGGTACTTTTAAGTTGGCCAAACTCGATTGAGCGCGTTTTGAGGTCACACTATATCACGAAACTTACTTATAACGTGATTCGTTGTATACTCACACTATATCACGAAAATACTAATAATGTGATTGATCACACATGGTGCTGATTGGTCATGCAACAAGTCATCTGGTGACCGACATGCCCATGCAACATGGAAAGGCCAGCACCAAGAATGCCAGGTCAACGGCCCGCGCCGCGTCGGATACAAGCACGGCTGCTTCGACCCGTAGCTCTCGTCGAAACGCCGACAGCGCCAGTGGTCCCAAGCCTGCGGCTGTACCAAGCGTCCTCGGTGGAAACGAGCGCGATGCGGCGGGCGTCGAAGCCTGTCCTCGCGATGATGAACGCGCCCTCGTCGTTGGTGCGCATGACCCGATTGCAGACGCGATTGCTTTGATGCGTTCCCGGGGACTGGACGAGGCAGCCATTGCCGCGGCTCTTACCTCTGCGATGTCGAACGTGGCGCCATCATGCTCCGTGCCGCCACCCGTGTCGTCGCTGCCGGTGCCGCCGCCTGCGTCGTCGCTACCCATGCCGCCGCTTTCGTTGCTGCCCATGCCGCCGCCCGTGTCGTCGGTCGCGTCGTCGTCGGTTGCGTCGTCGTCGTCGGTCGTGTCGTCGTCGGACTCGCTGTCGGGATCGTCGTTGGAGTCGTCGGGTGTTGTACTGCACTTGGCGCCCGATATGAATGCTGCCAAAAAATGGGCCAAGAAGTACATGGAGACGACGCAGGCTGCCATGCTCATCGAGTACAACCTGAAAAACAAACGGGGCAAGGTCTACTGGTGCTACACAAA
>NW_012156578.1:72204-72926 GCF_000151545.1 Saprolegnia parasitica CBS 223.65
AAGTCTTCGCGTTCGTTTTTGTCTAATTTGATATCAACGCGACACGTATTGATTGATCGTGAAGAGCCCTGCTGACGCGTCGTAAAACCAGATATATTCATGTCATGTACTCTAGCTATCGATATCATATATACTAGTATAAAGGTAGTGAGCACTGGTCTCGATGCGACTCCGGAAGCGTGCACCGACGCACAACCGTGCGTGTCTATGTGCTCGGGCATCACAGATTGATGATCGATTGAGCCCCGATCGACTTCTATCAATCCAAGCAAACGACCGGTTCCAAAACTGGGTTTCAACACCAACAGCAACAAAGCTAATGAAACGACCTGTGGACTGGCTGCGGATTCAAACGGAGCGAAAGGGCCTGTAATTACCCTTTCCCTTGTACCGGGGGCTTTGGTGGGCCATAAGTGCCGGCTCGGGTTAAATTAGACGACGACCCTTGATGCGCATCGCGTCTGCTCAATTTTCCGCCGTCTTGGGCCTCGCTCATTCTTCTGCCGGGCTCCGCTCATCTTTATTTTTTTTCCTTGTGGTCGAGTTCCAACCAGTCCAACAAAGGTACTACGAGACATCCATGCACTGTATGTGCATAACATCGTGCTCGATCGATGGTTACATAATCGACGTAGGACTATAGAACGTGAAATAATTCGGGTCAACGCCGCACGCCATGCGATGCGTGGCGACAAAGGCTTGGAGTTCGTCCATGTGTTGAT
>NW_012156579.1:0-8979 GCF_000151545.1 Saprolegnia parasitica CBS 223.65
CAAGCGTCTCTTCTCGGGCGCGGGCCGCCGGTTTCTCGGCGAGCTCTCCAACGACGTTTACGTGCACTGGAACGCACGCACGGGCCAAATCTTCGTCTACGGCTTCGAGGACGAGTTCCAGAAAGCCAAGCGCGCGATGATCGGATTTCTCGAGCAGTTTGCCGCGCTGGAGGTCATCGACCATGTGCTCATGCTGGACAAGCGCAAGATCAAGTCGCTCAAATTCGCATCCGTGTGTGCGCGGGCTTTTGACCACTACGTCCTCGGCGCCAAGTTGTACCTCTCGGGATCACGCGACGCCATCGAAGCCATTACAGCATCCCTCCAAGGCGCCCTGTTCCCGAAACGCAGCGGACCCCGCACGGTCACGACGACCACACTCGAGTGCCCGCTGTGCCTCTGCGACGTGGATGCAACGACGACGCAGTTGACGTTGTGTGGCCACACCTTTTGCACGGACTGCATCCTAGCCCATGTTTGGGAGCCAGGATACGAAGCTACCTCTGAAATGCCCTCGGGACGGGTGCGAGGCTGCCTTGAGTGTCGAAGACTTCCTGAAGCTTGTGCCGCCGTCGCAACTCGAGGGCTTGGCCGAGAAGGCCGTCGAGCTCTACCGAGTGCAACACGAAGACGCCTTCTCGCTGTGCCTGCAGCCGGGTTGCAACCAAGTGTTCCGCATTGCAGCATACAAGAAAGGTACTCTACCCACAAAGGAAGGACATTTTGTGATGGCCCATGAGTAGGAAAGCAAGGAGGAGATCTCGCCGTGTGCGACAACTGCGAAAAGACGTACTGCATCACGTGCTCCGACAAGTTGGCGACGCCCGCCGACGAGCACCCGGCGGTCACGTGCCAGCTCTATCAGCTCAGCGTGAACCCGACGGTAACCGACCACGCCCGTCGCATCTGCAACGAGATCCTGACGCTCGCATGTCCGAAATGCAAGGCAGCATTCCTCGACTTCTCCGGCTGCACGTGCGTCACGTGCGGCAACACCAACTGCAACACCAATTTCTGCGCCAACTGCCTCGCCTACCACGACTTGGACAGCGGTGCCTGCCACAGCCATGTGCGTAGCTGTCCATCAAATCCAAACCAAGGCGACTACTTTGTATCGGCCCAGCAGCTGCAGGCAACACACGCCAGCGCGCGCAAGAAGCAAACGGCCGCTTACCTGACGCGTGCCACGGTCGCCGGCGACGAACGACGCGGCGTGTGGCAGATGATCGAGCGCGATCTGGCGGACCTCGGCGTTCACTTCACCACGCAGGAACTCGCCCAGCTTTGCATTTCCTAACCTTGCATAACAAGACTGCATTTCAAGTACAATGGATATACCGGTATCTATCTATCTATCTATCTATCTATCTATCTATCTATCTATCTATCTATCTATCTATCTATCTATCTATCTATCTACATATCATTTTGACTTCAATAACGGCAAAGTCCAAAGATCGCGATCTTGAAGAGGCGTGATGGAGGCCAAGGCAGCGGCGACCAGCGGCAAGGACATCTTCGCCGTGCTCTCGGCCATGGATCACAGCGACGAGCCGTCCGATAGCAGCAGCAAGGAAGGCGACGACTCGTACACGCTCGTCGTCGGCCCAAAGAACAGCGGCAAGTCGTCGCTCATCATGTACTTCCGCAACCCGACCAAAGGTACGCCTCGACCTCTTGCGCCAAGGTCATCGCTTTGGCTAGTCGACGAGCCCAAGCCCACGGCGGCGCTCGACTACTACTACGCGCGGCGCGCTGTGCCTGGCTCCAACCGCAAGACCGTCGCGCATATCTGGGAGCTTGGTTCGTCGGCCTGTCTGTCTCTGGCACGCATTCACCCTTGATGTAGCGGCGACCAAGCGCGTCAAGGATCTAGTGTGTGTACCGCTGTCGCCAGACCGCGTCGCCAACGCCGTTCTCATGGTCGTCGTCGACCTCTCGACACCAGGCGACGCCGTGCCGTGGCTCGTCAAGTGGCTCACGCTGCTCAAGGCGGTCACTACCGACGTGCTAGCCGCTGCGTCCAAAGCGCCGGCCAACGCCAGTGCAGTCGAGAAGCTCAAGGGCGAAGCCATCGCTCGGTACGGCCCGGCCCACCCGGACAAGAAGGACGTGGTCCCGCTGCCGATCCCAACGCTCATCGTTTGCTCCAAGTTTGATACCTTTCGCGACGAAGACGGGTGCGACGATGGGGGCAGTCGTTCTCGAGTATTGAGAAGGGGTGGGTAGGGTCAAGCGCAAGGGGATCGTGCAGGCGCTGCGGTACCTCGCCCATACGTTTGGCGCGACGCTGCAATTTACGAGCCTCAAGGATAAGGCCCTCGGCGCTCAGGTCTATCGCCATTCCTTGCAGCACTCTGGCTTTTTGGCGTATTGATGGAACCATGGGACTAGTTTCGGACGTGTGTGAACGCCCATGTATTTCACACGGAAGGCAAGACAACCAAGGAGGTCGACCCGGCCAAAGCGGTGTTTGTTCCTGCAGGTAAGAGTCTCGATTGAAAGTCGAGCAGAGTGATGATAGCAGTGACAACGCAGGCACCGACTCGTTTGAAGACATTGGGTTGCCAAAGGGCAGTCGGCCCCAGGACTTCGACGACGGCAGTCTCGAGAAGCGGCTCAAAATGTGGCTCAAACTCACAGCCGAGCTCTACCCGCCAACACCCAACCGTATATTCCACTAGCTTTGCAGCAGTATAGACGCACATGTGGGTAGTTCCAGATCTGGGTACGGACGTTCTCGAAGACGAGAAGGACGACGCCGAAGAGAAGTTTCCAGCGCCCGCCATTGACGCCATGCGTCGGCAGAAGCGGTGCTACTACATGTGATGTGCCGCATCTGATGCCAACTAGGGAGGAGCTGCGACGGTACCGGGAGAAGAAGGCGCAGTCGGAGAAGAAAGCAGCGCCGAAAAGGAAGCGAAAGACTAAGTTCTTGTCCTCGATTCGAGATACAAATAATACCTACTGGAAAGTGTACGAGCTGAGCTCGTTGCCTACTGGAATGTGTACGAGCTGAGCTTGTTGCTGCTGTCGGTGGCAAAGACGGTGCTGCCGAAGACCGTCACACGCGCCCAGTTGGCGTTAGGCAGCGTGGTCCAGTTGACGTCGTCGGTCGAGCAGACAATAGTCTTGTCGGCCGTGGTGACACCGCAGACGCGACCGCCGCCGACCGAGACTTCGCTGAGCGTCGGTGCGCCCGCGACGTGCACCCACGACGCGGTCGAGACTTCGCCCGTTGGAAGCGACCCCTTGGAAAGCACGCCGGATGCGTTGATACCGTAGAGCGTCTTGCCGCTCACCGCGAGGTCGACCATGTTGCCATCGAGGAAGCCATTGCTGCCGTCGATTGAATAGAACATGCTCGACGTTGCCGTCGTATAGCCAATAACGCCCTTGTCGCCCCATGTCGCTGCGGCTGGTTCGGGCAAAAGGGAGATAGTATAGGTCGCGTCCGGGCCAAACGCGTCGGTGGCGTAGTGCTCTCCGTTCGAGACAACGCCAGCCAGTTTCCCGCCAACAAAGCCGCTTTGGACGTTCCTGTACGCCATAAACCAGGTCAGCGGCGTCGTCGCCGGCGTCGTGCAGACAAAGTTGGCAGAGGTGTCGATCGCGCAGAGCGTGGAGCCGTCGTACGAGACCGAGGTGTAGATGTTGTCGTCGTTAACCACCGTCCAGGCGGGACCGACGTCACCACAGCCAGTGCGGAGGATGGTCGTGGCAGCGGCACCAGCCGAGAGCGTCGCGAGAAGCAAATGCGAGAGCATCGAAGACAATTCGAAAATGATCACTCGAAACAAGGCTGGTGTGGCGTGCTGAGCACAAGAATGATCGCATTCGACATCTGATAGCGATGATCTCTGGGGTGCATTTCGCCATCTATTTTTTGTATATCAATACTTCATGCCATTCTCATCGACTTGATACGTACATATAGCTGGTTGACGCGACGTAAGCTGGAATGAAGCGGGTTGGACCTTTGTCTTGGACGATGTTGTTAGTTGGTGGTCTACGCATGGTCACTTACTCATAAAGTATTTTTGCATTTAAACGATCGTCAATGTAATACATAATTCAGCTGATAGGCTATCAGGCGTCTCCGTGATAGCGATCACTGAACCGCACGCCCACCAGCCCCATCGTTTCAACGTCTAGCTGATCAAATGGCTGGTACATCGATGGTCAGTACTCTATGACGACTGAAGGCACCTCGAGGTGCCCGAAGACTGTACGACGCAGATATATGAAGATCACGCGGCGGCTCTCGTCCCTCTCCGACTGCCCTAGAACGTGCTTCCCCGCGGCAGGGGCGGTCCTCAGCCAATGCAAGGGTCTACAGTGTATCGTTGGCTAGTTGAGAGGACCCTCGAGAAGTAGGTATTTGCCGCATCTATGCTGTCTGTGTGCGACCCAGGTAGGACAGACGTAGCGGCCTCAGCGTCTTTTCACAAAGGTCGCGTCCGGCACATTTTACGGCTCCATTTCCAGGGCGATCGTCTGGATAGATCTCAGTTGTCAAAGACTTAAAGTTGTGGTTTGTTGGGTTTCGGGTTTATCCTGCCAGCGTCGCGTAATCCAATACATCTGCCTGCTTTCTGCGAGATTATAACCTTTTTCGCTGTGTTGTTTGGATTGCACCGCAGACGCCACCTCACGTCAGCATGGAACGAGCCAATTCGCTTGGCGCCGAAAGCAAGGGCACGCGTTTGATCAACGCATCACGTCCAAGGACGACCTATCGGGCCTCCTGAACCGACCACCCGCTCGGGACGACGTTGAGACTCCTAGTATATTTTTTAGAAAATAAAAATTGGTTTTCGGGGGTGGGGTGGACGAAGCCTGGCGCCAAACATTTCTGCTTTGGCCGCCCAGCGCTAAATTCACCCATCGCACCCGGGCTCTGGTTTAGCCCCAACACTCATGCCTCGTCTTGTGCTTGGACGCGAAGTGACCACGTAGGAAACACGTGTTTTTCTGCATGTGCGCTTGGACCACTTCGCCATGTGTCTTGTTCGCTTTGCGGCAGACCAAATTCACCGCGGCGGCTCCAGAAAGGCCGAGGCCTTTCCTGCTGCATTGACTCGCGTCACCGATAAACGCGTGGTTGCAGACAACCAATTCACTCGGACGTGCCGTCTGGTGGCGGCGCGATAACCTCCTACATCACAATGCGTCCACGCAGTCGACGTCACGCGGTACCTTGGCCAGCGCACGTAGCATTTTGTCGCAGAGGTGCGGTGTTGGCAACTACATGACATCTCCGCGCCTGCATTGCTCTTGGACTCACATCGCACCATGGTCAGTAATGCATTTGCAAAGGTCTGTGAGCCATGACATTAGCATGAACCGCTTCGTTGAAATTCGTACCGCGTCAAGTCGGGTGCTCGTCACTAGAACCGCTTTCATCTTTTCCCAGTGCGTCTACGCACCGTTCGAATCCACGCAGAGTGCAGCAGCCTCGACGCACCGGGCGAACGGTCGCGTGCAGGAGGCGCGTCACGAGCCTAGGATCCGAACTGTCTCGCAGCGCCAGCAGCGCGGCTTCGCGCACATCCTAGCTCGCTCGTTCGTTTGAAAGATAAGGGTGCAGACTTAGAGATATACCTCTCTGTCGAGCGGTCCGTTCTGCAGCATGCGCTCGACAATGTCTAACGCCTTGCCTTGGACGGCGGCAAGAAGTGGCGACCGGCCCAGCTAGAACCAAAGAGGTGCATATTGGATTGGTGGCTGCTACAACCGACCGGCATGCGCAAGGTCGCGCTGGCGTCGGCGTCCAGCAAGAGGCCGGCGACGTCGGTATGTCCCCGCGCGGCCGCCCAGAACAACGCTGTTTCGCCGTACTACGCTGCCATCATGAGTGAGTTTGATCGGCGAGATGTAGATTGAGTACACAATTGGTTGCGTCGACTTGCGCATGGCTGGCCAGCAGCAGCGCGACGATCGCCACGTGTCCCTCTTGGGCCGCCGCCATGAGCGGTGTCTCGTCCAGCTACGGTCATTGAGCATCGCTCTCAACAGCATTGTCATGATCGTACGCTTGTGGGCTGGCCGACGTTGGCATTGGCTTGGAGAAGGAGGCGAGCCATGGCCTCGTCACCCTGGAACGCAGCGCGGTAGAGTGGCGAATGCTGGCGCTACGCTGCGTCACGACAAGCCATGCCAAGGCGAAGTGCTGTACCGTGTCGGGTCGATTGACGTCGGCGCCCGCTGCTAGCAGACGCCGCGCGACAGCGAGGTCGCCCGACCCGGCGGCCACGTGCAGCGCGGACGCACCGTCCTATCCCAGATGCGTTGTCATGCAGAGCAGACAGGGCGAGCGCAGCTGTACCACATGGAGCGCCGCATCAGGCTCGATGCCTTCGGCGAGGATGGCCTGGAGAGAGGCCGCGCTGCCTCGGCGGGTTGCGGCCAGAAGCGCGTCGCCACCACGTCCTTGCATCTTTCTCCGTGTGTCATGTCACAGCCGTGCAGCCTCTGGATTGGCTAAAATTCAGTAGGCCAACACGATTGCGGCATGCTCATTCGCTGAAACGGAGTATTCAGTATCCGGATACCTGGCAGTCCTCCATTGCCAGTTGGCTCGCGTGCTGGATTGCAAGGTAGACGACCTTTTCGAGTGCTGCACATTCTATCCAAATACACGAGCTATCTAGAACGAAGCCGGTATCTCCACCCCACTCTAGTGCCTCGAAGATAGCAGCTGAACTGCAATTGTGCATTCAAGACAAACATGGGTCCGCGCCAAGAACAGCCGTGTCGTATCGAGGACTGGGGGTCCTCGCGCTTGGCAATAATATCCTCTGGCGCCAGTTCAATGCTTCCAGTGCAGTCGCTCGTGCAAGGAAATATCTCTAGCTGTGTGGCACATCCAGCTCGGCATGCTCATAGGTTAGCGGGCGGGCCGAGTCCCTCTGCAGCGTCACGCGACGACCACTTGCACGGACCGACGCGTCTTGACGGGCATCTCGATATCAGCTGTGACATGTCAATAGTCGTCTTCATCTCTTTTCAAATCCACGTCACGCCGTTCCCTCGGGGATGTGCAACGAACGCGCGTTCGTCGTTGAATTTGGCGCGCTATTTTCTCGTCCGAGGATCCGCCTTGCAAGGAACGTCTGTACACTCGCGCCCTCCCAAGCCTCTTGCATAGCTAACTGCGTTGGCATGTCGACCCGAGATATCTCGGGATGAATCTCGACCCCATACACATGCTGTATCACAAGCTGGTCGAATCGTGCGGCTGCAAATGCTCTGTATCACGTGACGTCGTGCGCACGTGTAACCACCGGATTCGAGCGTTTCGCTGTCTTCCCTAGTCCTTTTACTAAACTACGCGCAAGAGGTCTGGGCGCTGTGTTGGTGCGTGGACACGTCGATGCTAGTCAGCCACGCTTCCAGCACATAGGCGTCGCAAGGACACGTCTTCGCACCAAGCCACGACGACTCGGCCGATTCAATGGACAGCTCCAACGCACACGCACTTGAAGGCAAGGCCCGTGACGACAGCGGGCAGTAATGACGCTGGCGCGGTGACGCCGAGGCGAGTCCGTCCCCGACCGCCAACATTTGATATTTTATTGCGCCACAGGGGCGGAATGTATAGGGATGTAAAAAATTCGGCCACCCCGCTTTAGTGACCTCTGCCAAAAGGTGATAGAAGGCGTTTATCACGTCGCTGCTGCGTATCCCAAGCACGCTTCGAGACCAAGCCAAAGTATCAACTGCTCGTGTGTTGCTATTACCTTTTTTCCGTTGCCGGTCTCTCGAGCACGCGTGCGGCAGAGATTCCCTCGGCACCGGCGACTTGTTCTCGACTTGATGAATTTCCTCGCACCACGCTACCACTGCCGTCCGTGCGGCGACTGACTTTGCTGCGTGTGTGGCCTACAGTCCTCTGTATGCATTCGAATCCAGGTCCACGCTACCCTCAGTCGGCAATTCCAGTCCTCTAAAGCCAAATGCGAGCGCGCGTACTTGGCGCCACAGGATGGATGCGTTCGCTTCACGCGCATGGCTACTCGGACAGGCGCTGGCGGTTTTATACTGCAGGATAGCGTTGCAGTTCAAGTCGCGTGGTCGACACCGTCGCCGCCAAAGTCTCCTCTCTGTCGCTCGCAGGTCTTCGTCCTCGGCGCTGGAGTCACATTGAACCATCCTATGATTATATCACTTGCTGCTGAATCGCCAAATGTCCTTAACGCTAGGTGATAGATTCGCCACATGTCACTAAGCCGGGGAAGAGACACGCGGCGGTGGATTATCCGGATGACACGGCGTGCGCGCTCGACAGTCATTAGCACGATGTCATGGTTCTGGTCGCGGAAGGTATGCGTCGGAGGCAGTAGCGGCGTAGCTAACGCGCGTGATACGCAGGATGTGCGCCTGGCGCAGGCCGCCAAGGACGGTAACCTCTATGACGTGACCAAGCTGCTCGACGCCGGCCTCGACCCCAACAGCTTTGACGAGGTACGAAGCCGACGACGGCTGCGCGATGATCGACGTCCGCGCGTGGGTGCTGTAGGAAGGTCATTCGCCGCTGTACCTGGCGGCGGCCAAGGGCCATTACGCAGTCGCCTCCGTGCTCTTGCAGGCGCGCGCCGACATCAACCGAAGCGATCGCGTACGATGCCATCGAGTTGCGCGCTCCAGCGACGGATGATTGTGCTTGAGTAGGTGGGCCAGACGCCGCTGCTGATTGCAGCCTGGTATGGCCACGACAAGGTCGTTGCGATCTTATTGCAGGCCCGCGCGGACGTCAACAAGGGCCGACGGGTATGAATCCTACAGTCGCGCTGGCGTCACCGCGCCTGCCTAGGACGGATGGACCCCGCTGCACATCGCGTCCTTCAACGGCCACGCCGCTGTCGTCAGCCTGCTGCTCCAAGCCCGCGCCGACATCAACCGGATCAGCAAGGTACGAAGCCAATATAGTACAGGCAAGGCTCGAGCTGCCGTGATGGTAGGTGGATCGAACACCTT
>NW_012156579.1:9079-15241 GCF_000151545.1 Saprolegnia parasitica CBS 223.65
CCGTACGCATCATCGCCCTTTTCTCGTCCGTCGCACTCAGCCAACCGATCGACCGACAGGTGGGGCAGACGCCGCTGCACATTGCCGCCTGGAACGGCCACGACAGTGTCGTCCAGCTCCTTCTTCATGCGCGCGCCGACGTCAACAAGAACGACAAGGTGTGCAGCGTGCGATGATGGACACTATTGTCTTATGTGGTGTGCAGGCAGGATGGACGCCCTTGTACGTGGCCTCGGAGAAGGGCCACGTCGCCGTTGTCGCGTTGCTGATCGCAGCCCACGCGCGAGTCGACCAGCGAAGGGGGTGCGTCGATGCATCGATCGTACAATGAAGTGCTGATCCTTGTGTAGGATGCGTGGACGCCGCTGCACGTCGCAGCCTGTAATGGGTACGCGGCTGTCGTATCGCTCCTGCTGCAGGCGAGCGCCGATGTCAACAGCACGAGCAAGGTCATCCATCACACGCCCTTGTCTCGGCGACTTAGCGAGTTTTTATACAGGCAGGATGGACGCCTTTGCACTTGGCAGCTGTCAAGGGCCACGCTGCAGTGGTGTCGCTGCTGCTGGGCGCCAACGCCAACGTCAACCAAACCGATCATGTATGCTGTTGTTCTCTAGTCCTTTGTTTTCATAAATGGCTCGCGGCGTAGGAAGGACAGACACCGCTGCACATCGCAGCCGAGAAGGGCCACGCGCCCTTGGTGACCCTCCTCCTCGAAGCCGACGCCGACATCAACATCAAGTCCAGGGTCCGTCCGATTGAACGAGGCGGCGTGATGTACTCTTCTATGCTAGGCCGGGAGGACACCGCTGATGCTCGCCAAAGAGAAGAACCACGACAATGTGAGCGCGATCCTCGAGGACATTATGGCCTTCAAGGTAGCCTGCTTGACAACATCTAGGAACTGATAGCCTGTGACGCGTAGCTCGTCGACGCGGTCCGGCAAGGCGACCTCGACCAAGTGTTTCATACCATCGTCCACGAGCGCGTGAGCCCAAACACGATCAATTCGGTACGACGAGGTTTGCGACATATCGAGTTGGACAAAATTTGTCCATGTTAGAATGGCGAGAGCTTGCTGTTCACGGCCGTGCTGAGCCGCAACGCCAAGATGACGCGCACGCTGAGTGACGCGGGCGCCGACGTCAACAAGGGCGACGAGGTGCGATACCACACAAGAGCCTTCGTGACCGAGATTATTTTGCGGTATAGAGTGGCCGCAGCCCGCTCATTGCCGCCATCGAGCTCGACCACTTCCCGACTATCATTACGCTGCTGCAAGCCAAGGCCGATGTGAACCAAGGACCACCGGTACGAACATCGATCCTCGTCGCCCTTATGATTTCTTCATGTTTTTAGGGAGGCATGACGCCTCTCTGCATGGCCGCCTTCAACGGCCAAGAAGCCATTACCAGCATGCTCTTATCGTGCAACGCGGATGTCAACCTCCCGGGCACTGTACGTGTGCATCCAACGGCACATAGATCGGGTGTTGATGCGGGCGTAGGACGGGCAGAGTCCGCTGCTACTGGCCGTGACCGCGGGCCACAAGGGCATTGTCGGCATGCTGCTCGTGGCGGGTGCCGACGTCAACGGTGCCAACGCGCATGGCTACACGCCGCTCGCGCGCGCAACAATGAACGGCGATAGCGTGCTTGTCGAGATGCTGTTGGCTGGCGGGGCCGATGTCAACCAAACCGACAAGGTACCTCTCTCCCGACTGGTTTAATCCGCCCCCAACCTCGGACTAGGACGGACGGACAGCGATTTTTGTGGCCAGCTCCAAAGGCGACGATCCAATGGTCGACCTCCTCCTCGAAGCGCACGCGGACGTGACGATCGCGAACAAGGTACACGAAAAGCCCGAAAAAATGGCGCGAAAATCTGAAAAATACGATCATATAGGCTTGCGAGTCGCCCTTGCAGGTCGCCATCAAGCACGGCTACCGTAAAATCGCCCAAAAACTCCACAGCATTCTCGTCCTCGAGGCGCCCAAGGTACGTGCATGTCTCAACTCGCTCCTTTCGATCGACGATGCTTATGGGACATGTGATAAATTAGATCGAGCTCGACGAGATCGAGCTCTTGTCCGAGCAGCCGATTGGTCGCGGCGGCCAAGGCATCGTATACAAGGGGCTCTACAAAACAACCGAAGTCGCGATCAAGACGGTCTTTGACAAGGAAGGTATTGCGGCGCTGGAGATTGAGATTGAAAACATCATTCGGTACAAAATGCTCCAGCAAGGTGTACCCTAACCTCCCCTACCCCTAGGTGCAATTCGCCGTACATTATCAAGCTTCTCGCGGCCTACGGCCTCCACACGAACGAACCCAAGATGGTGCTCGAGTATATGAACAGCGGCAACCTTCGGCACTACCTTAACCGCAAGCGCGACGGTCTTCCGGTCGCGCTCGAGTTTTCGACGCTGCAGATCGCATGGGTCATTGCAAATGCAATCTGCGATCTCCACGAGAAAAACCTGCTGCATCGGGATTTGAAGTCGGACAACGTGCTCTTGTGCTCAAAAAACTACATCAAGCTCGCCGACCTGGGCATCTCGCGGCAGTACGACATCCACACGATGACGTCGGCGGTCGGCACGTGGCACTGGATCGCGCCCGAGGTGTTCGACGGCGGCCACTACGACTTCTCCGCCGACGTCTACTCGTTCGGCGTCATCCTCACGGAGCTCGAGACGTACCAGCGGCCGTACTGGAACGTGCATCTCGGGCAGATGACACTCATCGATCAAGTGCGCAACGGCGTGCTCCGGCCAACGCTCTCGGCCAAGTGCGACGAGTGGTACCGCCAGCTCACGGAAGCGTGCTTACGCCACGACCCAGCGTCGCGCCCCAAGGCCAAGGAGATCGTCAAGTGCCTCGAAGGCCAGATTGCGCAGTCGCGGAAATTTATAGACAGAAGTTGGGAGACCGTAGGCTTTTTTATCTAGTGTACTAGCATCCTGTGATGTGA
Source organism: Saprolegnia parasitica CBS 223.65 (assembly GCF_000151545.1). Taxonomy (NCBI): domain Eukaryota; phylum Oomycota; class Saprolegniomycetes; order Saprolegniales; family Saprolegniaceae; genus Saprolegnia; species Saprolegnia parasitica. The sequence goes on from NW_012156579.1 coordinate 12,055, forward strand.
TTATTCTATCTTCTTAGGCGTCGTTCGCGGCCATGACTATGGTGCCGCTCGCCAATCTCGCGCGCGCGGCCTAATCGTGTTAATGCTATTAGCCACTTGGATCCATCGTACTGCATTTCATCCGACTTTCAAGGTCCTACCACTGAGCAATATGAATTGGTCGGTCTCTCAACGTCGTGAGTGATGGTTCCTTGTGAGCGCATTAAACGTGGGAGCCACAACGGCTACGATACCGGTCGACCATCGTTGTCTAGTACGCGGGTTCCAAAAACACGCTAATTCAAAGAGCTGGAGCCACCAATTACCGTAGAAATAGCCGTGCAAATGCCGCAACGGCTGGAGCAGGAGCACAGCCGACACTCCATCGATCTTTCCGGTGACGGAACACCCAGAGGCCAACATCGCCGCGGGTGCCGAGCAGAGCCCAAGGATTCGCTCACATTTTTCCCGAGGTGCGCCTGGCGTAGAACTACCAGATCTGGGCAAAAAATGCACACCACCAGATGCAGACGCGCAGACGTTGTCTCCATTGACGCTTTGACCATACACTGTAGGCGTCGGGATGTCCTTTCGCAACACGCTCGCAACCTACGATGCTCTCATCGTCGCTCGTGATCGCGACCATCAAGATCATCGCGGCGTTTCTCCCATGGACCGACGACCTCTGGACACTGCTGGGCGTGCTTCCGGCGCACAGCCGGCCAATCCTTCGCGTGAAATGACGGACGCCGCAACGCCCATTACAACGCATACCGCCATGAGTTATGCGAGCCGAACGACGCATTGGCCGTCGACCACGGTTACGGTTGAATCCATCGAGCTCGACCGCTTGCGCTACGTGGACACGCGCGGCCTCAATGGGTTGCCACAGCCGGTGACCACGCGTGTCTTTCGCTGGTCCAACGTCGGGCTCACGGACACGATCCTGTTCGGGGACGCCGACAACTTGGGGCACTCGCTCGCACCCGCATCTCGCTTGGAAGAGCTCCATGTTCGGTCTTGATGGAGGAAGACTAAGGGCGACACTCTGGAGAGCACAATCACGTGGTCTGACAAACCGTCCACGTCACGTCCAGTGAGTGAAGGTTTTGATTTGGTACCTTCACTCTTACTCCAACAGCACAAGCTTCCAATTTCCGACTCTTCACTTGTCGATTCGTCACCTGGTCTTTCGATGCGTGTGGCTCTGGAAACGATCGAGCATATTGCAACGTTCATCCCGTCGCAACCTGCGCTCCACGCGTTTCTTAATGTCCTTCCAGAGCGGACGCCAGCGATGGAGCTCGTCCGGACGTGGGGCAAGACAGGCGGCACGGCTCATTGTAGCTTCTCGAGCTTTTCCAGGTTGACCATGTCCTTTGACGCGCGCGTCGTGCAGCACTACGAAGTTGACCCGGTGTCGATTGCTGCGTACGCTATTTCGACACCGTTCGCACCGCGCGTGTCGGTCAGCGTTGGCAACATGGCGCAGTGGACGCGCTACGTCAACGCCATCGCCCATCTCGTCACATCGGTCGAGTTGGACCCCATGCCCGGCTTGGACGATCCCATCCAAGCAGCTGCGCTTCGTGACGCACTCGTCGCGTGTCCGCGCCTGCGCAAGCTGTGCGTCCGGTACTCCGACTGGGGCGATGCCATGGGTATTGTCGCAAGCATCGACTGCATCCTCCGTGCTGCACCCTCCATGTCGCGTGTTTGCCATATTGATATCAAAGGCTCGGTGACCGTACACAGTCTCGCCGCGTCGAGCGTGCACAGCCTCGTCCAGTGGATTGAGGCGGGAGAAGCCACCCACCTCCGGCTCCACCATGTAAACGTGGCCATCGACGAAGGCGGTAGAGACGGCGTTGGCGCGGCGCTGGCGTCAGCGATCTCGCGCTCAACGACGCTTCAAACGGTCGACTTGAAGAATGTTACGTTCTTCAACACGCAGGGTCTCGTCGGCCAGCCGCTGCCAGCAACGACGCGCGAGTTCCACTGGGCCAGCAACGACGACGCGCCACGCCTCCCGACGGCAGCGACGCTCACACGCCACCTCGGGGCTTCGCTGGCATTGGCCTCGCGATTGGTGGTGCTCCGCCTTGCTGGCAACAACACGCTGTGCCCAACGACGCTGGTCGCCGAGCTCGCAGCGGTGCTGCCACACATGCAACACCTCGGCAGCTTGCACCTCAAGGGCAACTCGCTGCAAGGTGTCGACGTCTCGCCTCTCATGGCGGTCCTCCCATCGCTTCCCGCTTTGGAGACGCTGCGAATCAAGATGGCCCGGCTGGACGACGCCGGTGCGCGGGCGCTCGCGTCGGTGCTTCCGCACTGCACCTTACTATGCCAACTGCTGGTTCAAGGCGGTGCGTACAACGAAGCGTCGTCCGAAGCGCTGCTGACGGCCACCGCATCGATGCCAGCTCTCGATTACTTGGAAATGGACGTGGCAACCGACTGCAACGAAGGCTGGATGCAGCGACTGAGTCCGCTGCTCGCAACTTGCGCCACGACGACTGCATGTATGGTGTTGCACAGCGTCAATGTCTCGTCGTCAGCATGTGCAGCGTTAGCAAGCGCCTTGATCGATGCGGGTTTGCGTGAAGTCTCTCCGGGGGGGCAATCCTACCGGGTGGGGGTTCCGACATGTAGCGACGAGGCGAAGGAGCAGTCGAGCTGCATCTCATTAAAGAACCGCAACTTGTTGCTCATGTAACAATGACAACGATTGGCGGCTGAGTTCTTTACGTCGCTCGTCGCTTTGAGCGCAAGACAGACACGTTAGCTTGAGTAGTGCGAACCACTACGGGACCTCAAAGGTCTCACTTCAACAACAAGCAGTACACCGCATTTTTGAGTGCCCCGGGACTGCCCTCGATGAGGCCACTGCAGAAACAATCAACTGGTTCGAGTACTCAGTTTGTGGTCATATGAATCTGGAACCGGCGGGGGATCGAACCGGTCTCTATCTGGTGATAAAGAGTTGTGTAGAGGCTCTAGGAAAGCCGTATTTACGACCGAGGGCACCATTCTAGACCATTGATTCTAAACTGCATTCATTGAAACGCTGCGCCACCAGACGCTCCGCGCACCAATCTGTTGCGTGGGCTCATCCTTCTAGACAACTGCGAACTCGGAGATGCATCACCTCCAAGAGCTTTTGCAATACTACATAGCAAGATGTCAACTCTGAACGCGACGTTTC
>NW_012156579.1:15341-17633 GCF_000151545.1 Saprolegnia parasitica CBS 223.65
GTCTTCGCGCCGCTGAAGGTCTTCGTACGCCCGCTTGCGCGCATCGTTCATGGCATTCTTGCGCTCGTCGCGCTGCTTGGCGGCGAGCGAGATGTTGCTGAGCTCCTTGTCGTACTGACGCTTCTTGGCCGGGTCGAGGAGGAACTGGCTCGCGAGCTGGAGCTCGTGGAACTTCTCCGGGTCGCCGCCCTTGTCCGGGTGATGCTTCAGCGACATCTTGCGGAAGGCCTTCTTGATCGCGTCCTCGTCCGCGAGGGGCGGTAGCCCCAGCACCTCGTACTTGCACCGCTCCGCCATCCTGCCACTGCGTCCCAGAATGTGGCAGCTGCAAACCGGTTTCTTGGCTCTCAACCGGCTATCAAATGCTAACCGGCTACAGCCGGTTTGAAGCCGCTGCGGTTCCAGCCAACCACCGCATTGGACGCGATGCCACGAGAGGTTTTATTCAAAAACGCGTTTTTCGCGTCATCAATGACGCTGCTGCGAAAACATCTTCTTCCACTGTGACCGACCGACTCAGTATGACTGCAGCTAACCTCCTGCGATGCAGCGTTGAGAGCGTCACTAGGGCCATGCCTCTGAAACTGAGCCGGCGTCTGTACTGAGCAGGACCTGGAGGCGCCGAGCTTTGGTGGACCGAAGGCTGGTCCTCGCACGGTGGCCTTGAGCCGGCACTCTCGCGGTGCTACGCGTACCACAAGAATTCTGCTGCGTGCAGTGGCTGCTTCGAGGCGCGGTGTCGTCGTCGCCTTGTGTTAACTTCCTAGGGAAAGTTCTCTGCCTCTTCAGTTGGTGCCCTCGGAGTCGAAATGCATGCGGCGCAGAGTGATGGTTTAAAGACGTTAAACGCGCTAAACCGTCGAGGCTTTTATTCCCCTTGCATACAAAGGCCAAGATGTAAATAAAACTCGCGTATTCTAGTACGCCCACCACCGTGGCCAGCACAACATCATTTCCTTCGAGCAATAATGGCTACTGGTACGACCGTGCGGATGACCCCCGCGGCCGTCACGACCAACCTCCTCCGCGCCTCCGCCCAGTCCTTCACGCCCACGACCACGTCGCCCTCACAGCCGGCGTCCGGCCGCGCGGCTGACCCCGCCCGAAGCAAGCGGACGCGCAAGCCGCGTGCCGCACCGGCCGCGGCCGCAGGTAGCCCCCCGGCGGCCAAGCAAGAGGCCAAGCCAGCTCGGAAGCGCCAGCCTAAGGCAAGTACGGGCCCGACGAATCCGACGCCGATACCAGCGCCGGCGGCGACCGCCGAGGCGGCGCCGTCCGAGGCCAAGAAAAATCCCGCTCGCGCAAGTCCAGAGCCAAGGCCAAGGCGCCCGTGGCCGCACCGGCGCCGACGACGGCCACCGCAACGACGACGACGACGAACGAAGACGACGGCGAGGACGAGTGCTGCCTCGTGTGCGCCGAGCCGTTCACGTACCACGCGATCGGCGAGTGCAACCACGCGGGCATCTGCTCGTTGTGCTCGATGCGCATGCGACTGCTCATGAAGGACAAGCAGTGCCCGATCTGCAAGCAAACCAACGACCGCGTCATCGTGACCAAGGTCGTCGCGCCCTACGCGAGCTTTGGCATTTGGGGCGAGACGGGCGGGCCGGGCGTCACGCTCGACGAGAAGGCCGAGATGTTTTTCAGCCAGTGCGACGACCACCACGCCGAGCTCATTGCGCTGCGCACGCTGCAGTGTCGCCACTGCCACGCCAAGGTCTTCAAGACGCCCGAAGAGTTTGCCGCGCACATGCACAGCGCGCACAAGCTGTCGTTCTGCGAGCTCTGCCTCTCGCACCAGCATTTCTTCGCCCACGAGCAGCCGCTGTACACGAAAGGCCAGCTCAAGGCCCACAACTCGCAGATCAACCGGCAGCACTCGACCCAGAAGTTCCGCGAGTACCACCCGAACTGCGAGTTTTGCCTCCGTCGCTTCTACTCAGACGTCGAGCTCCACACGCATCTGGAGCAGGACCACTTCAAGTGCCACCTCTGCAACGCCGGCCACCGCTACTACCGCAACTAGTACGCATCCCATGTCTAGACTCTAGGATCTGATGCGCGACTGTAGCATTGGCCTCGAGTCGCACTTTCGCAAGCAGCACCACCTCTGCGAACACCCCACCTGGTACGTCGTGTCGTGACCAGAATGTCTGGCGTCTGATCCTACCACATCTAGTCTGGGGAACCGGTTTGTGGTGTTTGGCGACGAACTCGAGTACCAGAACCATGTCTTTGGCTTGCACGGCGACGACACGCGCTTCCTCGCGCAGTTTGCCGGCCGCCCGA